>NC_054082.1:55979956-56080535 GCF_017562075.2 Anopheles merus
AAGAATCTTTATTAAAACCAGTATGAAAAATAGAAATAAATGAAGTAATAAAATGTAATAAAAATAGAAAAAACAACTGTACAGTTTTATCAACCGTTGAAAATTATTTACATATTATACTTGACGTGATTATCAAACGCTGTCATGCCGATCTTATATAGGCTTTCTAAACTTATGTTGACCACGTAGCTCATTAGTCAGCCTAAACTGCTGAGAGTAACGTTGCCAATCGAACCAAGTACGGCCTTTACAAGATGCTAACGCGTCTACCCTTGAAGCGACTGAATTAGAATGAAAATTAAAAACTGGAAAAGGGCTACGTACAGCAACGTCCGAATACTTATAAATGTAAGTAATAATAAAATGTATTTGGAGTTTTTAATCTAAATTGTTTTATACGACCTTTTCAGAGTCCGGTAACGATACAAATGAAGTGTTAATTTCAATATAAACAGTAATGAAATGTGTTTTAACTATAAGTATTGAGCTACCCAACATGTTGGAAATATTGCATTGAAGACTATGAAAATGTCCATTGAATCAGCTTAAACAATCAATTGCATCAAATTTCCTTACATTTCTTAGTATTCTTGCCCAATGTCTCAGACTACTGCTGTACAGAAAGGTTTCAGTTGTCCATGCTCCTTTTCCGGTTTACTGAGAAGACATCCTTTGTCTGGTATTGCTAATGCAAACCTATGAATCTAACTGAACGATTGCCGTGTGTCACTCGTGCGTTGATAATTAAGTGACGTACGATGAACGGTTTCCGACCGTTCCGAGAAGAGTATTGCTGTACGGTTTCTTTCCCATTGCCATCCTTCATCGCCTCATTGCTATCGTTTAGCAGCGCTTAACAGCTACTGACAATGTCTCGGCTTTCTTTGCTTCTTAATTACCTTCGTGCAGTGGCTATTATCCTTGCGTTTGCCTTGATGTGGTGTGTCACCTATGAACGATCGTTTTTCAACGTTGACTTGCATGTGCGTGTGGTATGGTGGTAAGTGTAAGACGGCTTATCAATGCGTACGTGCCCATTCTAGCTTGTGTGTAGTTTAAGAGTGAACATCGTTCCTTACACCATCTATTATCAACCACAAGTTTCCCTAATTCCCCTGGACCTAGCCTTCCATGCGCCTGCACGTGTAACAGAAGCGCTTAAAAACCGATTGCCCGTAGCGCTAAAAATACAAGTTTTTTTTCAAGTTTGTTTAGCTCCTGCTATTGCGCTCAGCTTACTCGCAACATTACCCTACGTCAATGTTTTGTTTTAATGGAGTTTTTTTTTTACCTTCATCGTACCGCACTACTTGTGTACTCATGTACCAGCGTTTGGTGCACACGTTCGTAATCTAATTATACAAGTTTTTGTTTTTGTTATGCGAACTGGAAAAGGAGCTTCGTTTGAGGTGCGAGCGAATCGTTTCGGGCGGTAAGGGGCTACGTTGGATACGTGTTTCGTTATGGATCACGAAGGGATCTCCTCCCCATCAGCAATACGACCACTCCCAGTTTGCTTACTTTTTGTAACATTTTTTCTCACTCTGCTTACAGTTTTGCTTCACTACACGTGGATTTTCATTAAGAATTTGCAAAAAAAAAAAAAAAAAATCACAACAGATTGCAGACGCCTGTTACATAATACACAACTGCTGTCGCACCTCGTATTTACCATCGTTAGGTGTAAAAATTGCGTCCTATCGTTGTTCAAAATAATATTACTAATAACAAGAAAGTCCTCCATGCATACCGGTAGTTATGTTTTGTTTTGACTGCCTGTTGACACGTCTATTAGTACCCATTCACTCCGATACTGTTGATGCTGCTACTGCGGTTGCTTTGTAAATGTCATACGAAAGGTTATCATAATGCTAGCATAAATTTACCTGTCAACAATCCTGCTTTCCACTGTTTCATGTTAGTTTTGCTAGATTTTTGTTAATTAATTTTCTACCCATTAATGTTTCCTCTGGCCATAAAAAACAATTCACACGTGTTATTCAGTCAACATAGTTACACTTGCGGCCGGCTGCTTCTATTTGACGTTATTTTTCAACATCTGTTTGCAGCATTCTGTTTTAATTCTATTCCTTCTGCCTGCACAACATTTACATTCACACTATTTTACGGTTTCTGTAATACATTGCAAGACGACCATTTCTTCGTTTATGTCAGTTATTTCAACGATTGCTTTCTCCTGCCATTGTTTTCTAGCATCCGTTAGGGGAAGTATGTGATGAGATACACTTACTTATGTTACCGGTATAAAGTTGACTCTACACGTTCAATCCCTACATGAGTAGGATGCATCTCATGGTGGCTCAACGATTATCCCCGTTTATGGCCGAGTGCGAGCGATCTGTCAAGTTGGTTACTTCGTGTACGCAATCTACAGATTTGAACATTTGCAGGGTATGCAAACTGGCCAGGAAATGCTACACATGTTAAGCGTTCCCGGGGGACATTTTTAGATCCATCCTCTTAATTCTTCACTTTGACACATTCGCTCATGATGTTGTTGACTGAACTCTGTTCTATTACAATGGTGAAAGCGGTGAAAGCTATCGGAGTAGCGAGTTCGGCCGGTAGGAGTGTATTACAGCCAATATCACAAACATTCCTATAGTGGTAACCCAAAGATGTTGCCGGTGAGATTTTCTGCATCTTGTCAGTGTGGCGGCACAGTTGGGGGATGTAACTGCGAATGATATAGATGAAAGTGACATTAAGTACCATACATTAGATACAGGACAACTTAGAATCACAAATGAACCACGAAAAGGATTTAACATGAAGCAATAAAAATCTTTTAAATGAAATATTTTATAAATTCAAGACAAAAATATTTAAAATATAATTTTATCAAAACAACGTATACATCTAATTTTATATTGCTAAGTTGTTAAGCACATGTGTACTACATATACACGCATAAACATGCGATTTCATATTGTAACTTTCTTCATTTTCTCCTCAAAATTAATTGCTCATATACACTATATTTCGCCGTTATCTTTATTAGCACGCCATCAAGTTCTCATTTTGCGGGTGACATAGAGAATTCGCTCTTTAGACTACCCAATTTCCAAACACCCTTGCCTTTCCAAACACCTTGTTCGACCACATTTACCACATTCCTTTGGTAATAAATTTAGCGTTCGTTCCCGCCTGCAAATAGTTTTAACCCTCCCTTCGGAGGCAAGTGATACTGGAATGGAAGTGGAATCGGAACGGGGTAATACATTGCGGAAGGGATGCAATTTTCCGCTAGATGTTTTTATCAACTACGAGGCGCCACTCACAATGGCTTACGACCAAAAGGAAAGCAGGGGAGTAGGGGAAATCTTTCGTTTGTGGCGACTGTTAGGAATGACTATAGTATTTCAACAAATCGCCATAAATCCTCTGAGATTAGTACAATAATTTTATGCTAAACTTGCTGAATCTTGTTAAATGATGGCAACTTTGGCGAACTACTTGTCTGCTCGTTTACAGCAAAACATCATGCCCCAGGACAATTCCTAGCTGATGGTTTGTGAATGGCGTCTCACATTACCCAACAGATCGCTGTGCGATTATTATAGTTGAGAGCCCTTGGCTCTGCTAAGTGGAAGGTACATACATATTGCCTGTTACTTTCTCATGTTGTCGGAATTGTAGTCATATTCAAGCAGATCATCGTGAAATTTTCTGTGTAAATTGCACCAATACACGCCATGTGTTATGAGGGAAATATGAATTTCTCATATTTTCACAAATATACGTAGGATGGTCGATAAGGAACGTATTAAGGCACAAACTAGAAACATATATGAACGCAACCACAGTTCGATCATTTTCAGTGTAACAAACTCTTCCAGTATACCTCAACATATACTTCCTGTAAGTATACAGAAAAAAAAACAAAATAATAAAGTCAAATTATCTTCATACTAGATCCCATTTTAATGTTATCCATCTATTGGTTCCTGTCTTCTATCAAGGTTTGTGAAAAAGTTTTTAAAAAACATTGCATTTATTTTTTTAACTGCTTGTTCAAAATGAGTGGAGATCTAAATGTGTGACATCGAAATTATTACAAAGATTCTAGATCCAGATCACATCAGAAAGTCCGATGTTTGACGGATATGATAGAAACGCCAAATCAACATCTATCACAATGTTTAAAAAGAAACTTTTAACATGTTACCATGTAACTCATTTTTATACATCATTACAAACAATGATGTTTGTCGGTCCCGTGGTACAGTCGTTAACTCAAACGACTCAATATCACGCCCGTAATGGGTTCAAGCCCGAAATGGACCGTCACCCCGTAGTAAGGACTGTCTATCCGGCTACATGGTCCGCGTAGGCATGTCCGCGTAGGACGTTAGATTGTTTCATATTCGGTCCAGATAGTTAAATAACAAAATTCCGATTGAACATGTTAATGTTATCGATAACTTATCGATATAAAACATAAAAACCTGCATAAAAAGGTAAACTTATGAGCGTCTGGAATAATATGTATCATCTTACTCTTAAATACGTATCTTGAATATTTGAGGTATTCTTATCAATCACAAAAATTGTCTGGAGTATTCGTAATACGTGTCTTATATTAAAACTTACTTTACCATAATAAGTTTACTACAGCCATTTTCGTTGGACATCGATCGATTTGGCAGCTTTTCCCATGGAGGAAACATATACACCGCTGCTAGGTACAGCTACACAATTGTTTGTAGACTTACGACGCTACATCTTAACCAATAAAACAGCAAAGCTTAATTACGCTGCACTAGTGTTGTTTAGAACAACGTGAATACACAGCCTAAGCGGTTACCAAATGCCCCACCCCCCACCCTCTTCGTGCGGGGTGTGCATTCTTGCCAAAAATGATCCTCACCGTCCTAAGTTAATATTAAACCCATAAAATCAAGTTAATCTTCCGGAGCCAAAGCATCTTTAATTAAATTTAATTGACCGTTATTTTTTATGTCCATGCTACAGATTCCGTACTTTTTTTTTTATCGCGCTTCTATAGCGTGAAGTAACCATAACCACCGGTACCACTTCTTATCCAAGCTGCGTTGTCGTCATCGCTGTGCAATCAGCATCGCTCGAAAGAGAGGATTGAAAATGGGGAAAAGTTTCTTGCGCAAGCGAAAGTTTGTTCGTCGGTTCAACGATGGCCATTTAGTCGAAGCTCGCGAAGAAGGGTCAAATAAAAAAAACGCGAATGCGAAATTTCACCCCTGAAGGCAAAAAAAAACGAACGAACACGTGTCCCAGGACTTGGAGAAAGAAAAACATGCGAATATAAAGGAGTAAACGGAAACAAAAATAATAACAAATAGGTAAAGGTTGAGAAGTTTTCGTCTATCTGCTATTAAAAAGCATAATGATCACTATCAATCAACAGATCCTCGTAAACCCGACAGTACCAAGTAGGTGGAAGTAGAAGGTAGAAGGCACTGCAGTGCAACACTGTCGTCTGTCGAAGCAAGGACCGAGAAAATCAAAGACAAAACTAAGTGCTAAACCTCAGTGTCACTGTTAGGTAGGTTTGTGGGTGGTGCACAGAAGGGATCCGTTCCGGATGTGGCGCCACGTTTGACTTACGAACAAGGCTCTTTTATTTCTACGCTTGCGAGCACGGAACATTTTTTCGACATTTTGAAGTGGTGTTCCGTGGCAACACTCCCCGAAGTTCGATACATTGCGAGACAAATCCCTTATTCTTTGCGTCAGGCACAAGATTTCTACAGGAGCGACGCTAAGTGGTATATTTCTCAAGAAATCGAACATTATTTATTCTTGGGTTTTGAGCAAAGGCAAACGGAAACGAGTTGAACGGTGAAGCGGAGATACCGGAAATCGACATAAAATGAGAAATTGTCGTAGAGGTAACAGTAAAGATGCTTCTAGTCTAAGAGAGCTAGCGTAGACCCAAGGTCAAATTTGTCGGTATCGATTTAAATCGCCATGAAAGCATGAAGTGTTTTTTTAGGTTTTTCATAATTTGTCGTTAGCTTAGCATTTGTATTGTGTAATTTTTAATTGGTTGTGCATAATCGTACGACTGTATGCTGGTTTTTGTTTGTCAAAAACGGTTTTAAAATAAATCTTCCAAAATTGTATTTAAAAGAAAAAAAAGTTTCCGTAAAGTGAATGCATTCCATTTTATTTAATTTACAGGATTTTTCGAGGATTCGATAGCAACAACTGATTTTGATGTGAATCATCATTACGAAAGTCAATATTTTTAGTTCAACAAAGCATAATAACTCCTAACGTTTTTGATACTCCATAAATTGGTACCAGCTATAGACAAACTCTGACAATTTGTTTCTTGCATGAGAAGTTTCTGCTTAAGAAAACAAACACAAAGTATTGTTTTCTTTATTGTACGGCATTCTTCTCAAACAACACATTTTTGTGTGAACCAACTGCCCTTCGTTACCACGCAGAGCTCGATTATCCTAGTACAGGGTACTGTGTGCTTTTATGTTCTCAGAAATTAGTAAACCAAAAGGACTGAGAGCTAATCGGAACTTGTTTATCACATCGAAGAGCGACGAGAGAATAATAGAGAAAATGGAGAAAGCGATGATGTTGTTTCATCCATCGCCACAGAACGATTACTAAAATTTAATTAAAACTACCACTACCGGCACTGCAGCTGCACTCGCTGCCGTGGCTGGGTGTGATGCATCCTACCCCGGCAGACACTGCTGCACTGCTAGGGCTTAATCCAAAAGCAGAACACAGCATGTAAACGGTTTGCTTCTTGATTCGTCCGCACTCAGCCGAATGCAAGTGGAGTCGGCCGGAATGAAGTGTAGCAAAGCACCGGGCCCTCTTTCAGGACGCGCCACTAAGACACCAGCGGGAAATGTAGTGTTTTTCGCTGCTCAACAAACCGGAAGTGATTTATAATCCTGCTCAGCCAAGCGTTAATCCAATTCATTTTCAATAACTAACAACCGACCAACTAAAGAGACAGGTGAGGGTAAACGAGGGTGGGCGACGTCTGAAGACAAACACCCTGCACAATGAAGTGCAGCAACAAGTGCACACGGCTGATGGTTCCGTAGAGATAGCGGTGTTGTACCAGCTTCACATGCAGGAAATTGTGTGTGTGTGTGTGTGTGTGTGTGTGTGTGTGTGTGTGTGTGTGTGTGTGTGTGTGTGTGTGTGTGTGTGTGTGTGTGTGTGTGTGTGTGTGGTGTGTGTGTGTGTGTGTGGTGTGTGTGTGTGTGTGTGTGTGTGTGTGTGTGGTGTGTGTGTGTGTGTGTGTGTGGTGTGTGTGTGGTGTGTGGTGTGTGTGTGTGTGTGTGTGTGTGGTGTGTGTGTGTGTGTGTGTGTGTGTGTGTGTGTGTGTGTGTGTGTGTGTGGTGTGTGTGTGTGTGTGTGGTGTGTGTGTGTGTGTGTGTGTGTGTGTGTGTGTGTGGTGTGTGTGTGTGTGTGTGTGTGTGTGTGTGTGTGTGTGTGTGTGTGTGTGTGTGTGTGTGTGTGTGTGTGGTGTGTGTGTGTGTGTGTGTGTGTGTGTGTGTTTGTGTGTTAACACAATTCCGACGCCAGATCTGCCTGATGGGAGGGATAATGAAACAACAAACTACCCCGGCAGCTCGGGGTGGATCGAAAGACCTACCCCAAAGGATCGACAAAACATCGCACAGGAGGGTTACGTTATGGTCAATGACGCACAGAGAGCTAACTTGAGCGCGAAGCAGTGTTAACGATAATTAAATCTATTGCTCACTTCATCTTCCGGTTTTGGGACTCTGGGGCTTAGGACCTGCTGGCCAGGTGCGTTTGTTTTGAAGTAGAAAACTGTGTCCTCAAAGTGTAACAACAGCAACCGACAAGTTATGCGGAGTTCACAAGAGTTGTTCTAAAATTCGTAATGAATCCTCATTCTCATCACACTGCTTTTGTATCCTCAGAAGGAAACACCTGTTGCCAAAGCAGTGGTTTTTAAATTGCATCTGATATATGGTTATTGCACAACATGTCAATAATATGTAGCACATCACGCTGGAAGTATGTCCCAAACAACTGTCTTACCATAATGACAACGCCATTCATGCCATTCGAAACATCTCTTCATACAGTAAGCAATAGAGCACAGGCTGGCGGTAATAACTCAAATGACTATTCATGGGCAAAACATAGAAGAACAGTACACTTTTGACGGACATGTACAGTGTTCCGGTTGCACGTGACTTGCCGACGACACATGTTCTTACACTCTGTTAGCGGTCGTGGTAGAGGAGTGTGTGCACAAGTGCATTGACAAGTGCACAGTACAGGTCAGTACGACACGGGAGCGGGTGGATAATAGCTTCATTTAATTAAAGTTAACAAGTACAATTTATTGCTCATCATCGGAATAGTTCTAATTATGTTTAAATGGGCTTTATATGAAAGCAGGCATGCCGAAGTGTGCACTGGTGCGAGTGCATATGTGTGAGAGAGGAAGATTTCTAACTATGCAATGCTTCATGATCACCGCTCAACCACCGTGGACGACTATAGCAGTCGGCGGAGATCGGGTGAAACTGGTTACTGAAAATTACAATCGCTTTTGAGGCAATATGTGAGAGTTTGCTGAGCATTGGGGCGACAAGACGTGCTATGGAAATGGCAAGGGATTGCAGCGGTGCAGTGCATAACGCTAGCGAACTGGAAGGAAAACGAAGCGGAGAGTTGTACGGTCGACCACTGGGGGCCGTTTAGAATGGAAATTATCCATCCTGTTACCACCACCACAGAGCTGTCCATTGGGATTTTTGAAGAGGGCCGGGGTTGGGAGGCCATCCCCAATCTAGAGACAGGTACATGATTATAAGTACGGCGTGCGATGGCGCACTGGACAGGATCTAGAGTGCAATTGTACCGCAATGGCATGTGGGGCATGTAAGCAGGTTATTTATTGGAGGCGTTGGCAATTTCCGACTAATGCAAAGACTGGTTTTGGTTTTGTGCGCTCCATCAGCCCCGCTCCGGAACGCTGTCGCAATACCTGTACTATGCAGGAGCTATGCTCACATTGTTGTCATAAGCGTAGCCTGTACTTTGTCCTTCCTACAGCGAAGCACTATACTGCAGCCTGTGAGGAACAAATGGACGCAGTTTGCCTGAGCTTGTTCAGATGCCTGTAGCTCGTACGAAACCGACCCACGTCAAAATGGCACAGGAGCAATAGAAGGGTGGTACCCATTTGCACATTAATTAAATGTGCCAAAATTGCAACTATAATAGTTTTAACGGCTGATGATGATGATGGCGATCGAATATTCGCTCTAGGTGTTGATTTAGGATCAATTGCAATCAAACACTTACTATACTTTTAATGAAAAACTTTAACGTTTACGCCTGTTCGAAAGCTATGAAGCAATGAAGCAGCAAGCAGAATATCGTAGTTTATACCGAAATTCCACGGTAATAAAATAGATATATTAAAGAGTCGTAAGAACTTATCTGTACCCAATTTAATGTACATAAATGAAATCAATAATTGTATAACCATAGACTTAATCACCTTTAAAAGCTTAATTTTAAAGGTATAAGTTAAAGCTTAAAAAAGCTTGTCAATATACATTTACTTCGTGTATCTAGCGTGCGTATCGTTGAAAGAGATTTTTTTTGAAATACTATGCTTCAGGATGAACCGGTGAATAAATAATGAATGAAACGCTGGAGTTGTCTTGTTCAAAGGTTGAAAAATCGTATTATTTCACTGTGTTGCACAGTGTGTATGTGAGTGAAGGATGCTGTGATATACTTTCATCAGCCATCAACAAAATTATTCTTATCATCACTTTTGTAAAGTAAATGATGAAATAGATTTGCTTTGTTGTAGTATATTTTATTAGTTTGAAGACTTTTTTTTATTTTTAAAATTATTTCCAAGAACGATGAAAATGAAGAGAAAACATCAAAACAACAAATCCAGCACCTGTGCGACATCAGCAGCTTGTATCTTGGTACCATGGCAACGATGTTGTTTAGAAGGGAACGATGGCAGATAACTCGTAAGTCAAGCAAATGAAATGAATAAGAAAACACTGGAATATCTTTCATTTGCCATCATTGCCACATTTTCGTTTACTTTCCATGCAGTATACCGAACACCCTTTGGCATTAGCTATTTTGTATGTTTACTAGCGTATGCGTACGCGTATGTGTTTGTGTGTATGTATAAGAGACGTGCAAAAGATCCCTTATCCTGGTTTCGTGCACGTGCACTTATAATTCCTTCTGGCAAGTCGTATGTGATTCAGATCACGACAACCGAGAACGAAATGGATCCTCCCCTATTGTTTTACACCCGGCAGTCTTGGTAGGGGCGGCTGCTGGGCTGACGGTGCTCACAAGCAAATGCCGCTTGGAATATGTGTTTGTGTGGCTCATGAGTTCGAATGTAGCCGGGTTCAATCTGAGTTCTTTTGCAGCTATCGAGCGTGGTGCCGTTATACGTGCTTAGACACGAGGGTGAAGGGTAGAGCGAAAGAAAAAAAAACAATCCCAATCTCCCCACCGAGGAAGGGTTAGCAGACAGCGTGGAAATCCCTTAAAGGAAACAAGGCATTCATGGTGTGGGTTAGTGTACAGCGTGTCCCTAAAGCAGAAGAAAAGTTTTATGGCAAAACCGCAGAAAAGAAACTGGCGTCGGGACTAGTTTTTGGCTGCCAGTCTCTCCGGCACATACATGCATACATACAGCAACGCATCTCGGTGGCTTGTGTGTATTTGTTGAGATTGTTTGAGCAAAATGCAGGTCATAGCATTCGGGACACCGAGCTCCTTGTTTCAGACAACAAGCAATACGTATGCGGTCGGAGTCTTAGTTTAGTTGTGTTGTTGTTTTGCAGCTGTTATTGGCTTATTCGCGGTTTTTGCTTCTCGTTATAAAATCCGAGTGTTGTTTGCTTGTTCGCTTTGTGGGGTTCTGTGCTGCTGCTGGGTTTTCCCACTCTTGCTATCCTTCTTTTGCATCGTTCTCTTTCAGACGGCTTTTAGCGACTTTGCGTCGTCATAAGAGAAAGGTACTGCATACGCGAATTCAATGCGACACGGCTCGTTAGACGATCGAGTATTAAATAGGAAATGAGCTAATGGTAGATAGCGAATAAAGGAAAGGGTAGTACATCAGAACAAAATCTTCACATCTTTGTGTTAGAAACATCAGTTGAAGGTATCTGATTGTGTGACATAATTCACTTACCACGGCGAAGCAAATTCCCATCGAGTGTTGAGAAGCGACAATATCGGGTTGTTTTGTGGTAATTGTTGATGAAAGTTTGTGTTTGCAAAGTGAAGTGGTTGCTTAAACACGCTAATTATTGTGGATGGATGGAACATGGATTTCCAAGTCAGTTTTAGTTGTAAAGATTATTATTCAGCGCATACAAAATGATTCTTCACCATGATCTGATATTCCATTTCCTTCATACAGAGTTTTACAAGTCACTTTCTAATGTAAACATAGTTATTCATAGTGTTTTCCAACAGCTATCAAATGATTTATTTGTTTCAACATGAAATTTCAGATTCAACGCAGAACTGTCAAACTCAATCCAGCTTGAGTGGTGTTGAAAATCATGTTGTAGAAATAAAAAATTATTATGATGGAATTGAAATGTCAGATCCATGTGGAACAAAATTTTGAATGCGGTGAATAACAATGTTTACATTCGAAAGTGACCTGGAAACCCCTGTATGTGCACATTCCGGGAAAGTGGCTTGGAAAACTCTATAATAATGTTTATATTCAAAACTGATTTGGAAACCGTGTAATAATTTTTAATCTCTTCAACATGATTATCAACACTTCAACGGACTGATGTGGAATACCTTCTAGTACGCGGGGAAAAACAATGTTTACTGTAATGCCACTGGTTGTTGAATTTGTTGAAGTATTGAGTATATGCGTTATTTAGTTGTTTCATTTGAACTAACTATTTTAATATAAATTTTACGCAATAGTCAATTATTAAAAATATTGTATACCAATTTATTCTATGTTGAGCTTTTATGACCCGCTTATCAGTTTTCAAATTCATTCACTGCCTCTATTTACTAACTGCTTGTTTCAGTGAAATTTCATGCCCCATAAGCGTTTTGGATCACAATAGGATACGGATCATCATTTACGGACCATTCTCGCTACATTAAAAGTCACCAAACAGTTTGTCTTTTGCAGTTCGAAATAAAAGTTTTACTCTCATTGAATCGTGCCCTGCCAACCACTGCCAAACACGCCACATCGTGTGATGTGGATAGTCCCTTTTTCTAAATAAAACTTCCAAATTAGTTCACACACTTCAAACGACTTACTCCAGTGGAATGGGAATTTAAAACAACACTTCGCAAAGCACCCGGTAAAGTCGCTCGGGCGGAAGATTTTGCGGCGCCAGTGACATTAAACTGTTGTTGCAAGGAATCTCTCCTGATTTGGGATGTTTTTGTGTCGCCAAAATAAGGATATGAGGAATACATTTTTTGTTCGATCAATTGGCCTTACATTGCTTCGCTAGCGGTGTAACGTAACACAACAGTACGAACGAACGAACAAACAAACAAACAAAGCGTATTCTGTTCTGATACGAAAACACAGATACGAAAAAAGCCCTAATCAAAACAAAACAGCAAACAACAAACAAACATCCTCGAAACACGAGGGAACCTATGTGCCCACGAAAGCTGTTCAGCACTTATCTAGCTGGTTGGATTGGCGGGAAATGGAACCTAATCAAATTTATAACGTGCTCCCAAACTTTGGGCACGTAAGCTATTTGAACTTTAAATTAATTTTCTGAACTTTGCTTCTTGGCCTTCCAAGTCATTGTCGCGTGTGTTTCGTGCCATTCGTCGGAGGTATTATTTTCGTTTTATTCTTCACCATACTATGGCTGACGATACTCGAGCAGAAAGGACACGACAGAAAAAAGCAACATCGAGTAGAAAAAAAAAATGACGCGGGTTCATGCAGAAAGGAAAAGGTGTATGTTGTATTTTTTTTAACTGCCGCTTTGTGACTTTTATCAGACTTTTATTTTTTGGGTTTCTTTCAAAACAAAGATGTAAAAAGGTACAAGAGAAAGACAGGGAAAGATGCGCCTAAACCAATGCACTACAAATATAGAAAGCAGCCGAAAGTATCATGCCAGAGTCATTTGGAGAAAGTTTTTGTTTTGTTTTGGCGCATTTCTTCTGCTGCCCTAGTGCCATCTCCGTCCGTCTGGCAGGGGGGGGGGGACAAGCTTCCCCCGAGGCTAGGTTGTTTGACGATTTGAAGTAGCTTTGAGGTAGGATGGCAAGTGTCCCAAAGTGACTTGTAGTTGATTTGAATGAAGAGTTTTGCAGTTGTTACGCTGTCTGTTGAAGCAGAAAATAAATCCTACACAAAGTTGTGGTGTCCAAACAGGGTCATTGAAGGAAGAAGTTTCAATTGCGGTGGGAATTGGTGTAAAGCGGTCTCTTTCAATGAGAATAAGAGCTTTACGTGAACTAGTGTACATTTTTCTATTCAATGTTAAGAGTACATTTATCTGTTGTGTACATTTTTCATCACAATTTCTCTCTCTCTATTTTTTTCTCTCTAACATTGAAAACAACCATTACATTTTTAAAAGTAGCAGGTAAAGTTTATTTCACAAAGAAAGAGAGATAGAGAGAAAGAGAGAGAGAGAGAGAGAGAGAGAGAGAGTCAAAAATTATATAAATTTCACAAAGGAATTGATCAATTTCAATTTTCTTGTATTGTTGCCTTTTATTGTTACTTATAAAATTTTTTTGAAAATCATTCAATTTTGCTCCTAGGACTAATCCAGAAACCAGACTAACCTGGAAGTTTATAGATCTCATTCTGGTGCTGGAACTGATTCCAATCCCATATAGGTGCTAGAATTAGTCATGAACCTGACCCTGGAACTGATCCTAACCCCTTACCGGTCCTTTAACTCAGTGGTCTCTAACCCGTGATCCGTGGCGTTAACAGAAGTGTTCCACAAAAAAACATTTTTTTAAAAGAAAAGCTTTTTACTATACATACCGTGCGTTTGTTCCCATAATCAAGATGAAAATTTTCTACAGGGACGTCTAGAATAAGTTTTAAACATATTTTTTATTAAAAACTTTGAACTAAGTTAATAAAATGTATGCTCTCAATAGATGTGGGCCGCGACAAATGTATTTTCAATGTCAAGTGGTCCGCGACCCTAAAAAAGTTGGCTGCTGCTTTAAAGAGCAGGGCTTTAAATGATCCTGACACCATACCTGGTCTGGAATATATTTTTACCCTATACCGGTACTGAAATTGCTCAAAAAATCGTACGAGCCCTGACATTGATCCCAACCAACACCAAAAATTACAATGCACTCATAACGCTCCTGGGATTGATCCTGATCCCATGCAGATCCTGCAACATAACTTCCGATATTGGAACTGATCCCAAACGCATACTGGTCCTTGTACTGATTAAGATTCCATATCAGTCCTGGAACAGATCCTGACTCCGGGCCCTGATACTGCTTCCTTTTATGTTTCGGTACTCACTCATGGAACTATCCAGTTGTTATCGAATTTTTGTTTCTTTATTTTTATAGAGACTTTGAGCCAATACGCCTCTTTTTTATAGAAATGATGGCACAACGTTTTTATTAGCTATGCTTACAGGGCTTCGAGTTATATAATGATCATATACAGGGTTACCACAGTCTGATGACTGCTTCACTGTATGCTTGCCAAATTCCACGATGGCTTGCAATACTCCATTTTATGATAGCAAACCTCCACAGAATGCTTTCACGATTCCACTACACGGTTGAAACATTCCCTTAACCTAGTGATCGGCAAAGTGGGGCTCTTTGGTATCGAGAAGGCGGCTCTTAACGGTTCATATGTTTCATAAAAATTAAACTCATTTTTGTCCTGGTTTAACAATTTGGCTCTTCACGTAAAACTTTACGAACATTATTGTAGACTTTGGCTCTTTCGGTCGTAAAGTTTGCCGACCGTTGCCTTAACCGATTGAACTACTACCGATTATATGACTTCCTATAAAATGAAGACCCTGTAAAATTAGACCCATCTAAAGATTTTTTTTAAACACGTTTTCAAAGCAATTGTATTTTGGCTTTAGTGCATTAAAAAGTGTATACCCCCCCCCTCCCTTTTTTATAATTCCATATATTTAATTACGTCTAATATTTGATTAATCAGACTCATCCTGATACACATACAGTCAGTCCAAAAAGTATTCGTTTAGCTGAATATTTATATACACATTGCTTTCAGTGGTGTTTACAAATTTTACATATTGGTTTTGTTTTGATACCACAGAGTTGCCACAAAATACTCCTGGTAATATTTCGCTCGCAAGGACAATAGAGTCTTCAACGAGGTCGGGCAAATTTATCTTTCGAATAACCTCACTGCGTAGAGGCAATATGAAACCATCATTGATACTATCTTCAATAGGGTGGCTGATTGTAACACCGTAACAATTGAAATTTAAAAGCCAGTGCTCATAATCTATAACACATCTATGTTTAGTGAAAAAATCTCTTCCCAAAATACCATCCGCTGTGATATCTATTTCTGCAGGAATGATATGAAAAGTGTGGTTAATAGAAGCATTTCCGAATGTTATATTAGTGCTAGTAGTTGCTAATGTTGATACCGATTCGGTTGTTATGCCTGTTAAGTTTATCCTATTTTGCGCGTAGACTTGCTGTGTTGGTTTTATTTTATCAACTTTGAACAATGACACGTCTGCTCCCGTGTCGATAATTAATATGCTTATTTCACCCATTGCCATTTCTACTTTAATTTTGATAAAGTTATTAGCATTTAAGTTTATCGCTAATGTTGACCATCGTTTGTAGGTTGAATGATTTCTTCTAACGCCTGTGGTACCCCTAAAAAATGTTCCTCTTCTGCAGCTTGTGTATTGTAGACTCTACGAGTATTTGTATTTGGAAATTGTTTTCTGAAAGAGTTATTAGAATATCTTTGGTTTTGGAATCTGTTGCTAGTTGCCTGATTATTACCAAGAGGAGATCTATTGGAAAACCATCTATTATTTGTGTTTGGCTGGAATCTATTGTATGTGTTCGGCGGGTATTTATTACGAACGAATTTTCTATTGTCATAGTAGTTTCTGTTGAAGGCTAATATTTGTGAACCGTTGCTATTCCTTTCGTTTTCTAATACTTTCTCTGAAGCATCTGAAACAGATGCGAATTGACCTGCTTTTAAAACAATTTTTGTTTCCTGATTATGAACTTTTTCAATCAGAGCATTAATCCCATGCTTTAATGACATGTCATTTGCAACTTTTTCGGGAATGTGCAACTGCAAATAAACGTTTTTTAATTTTGTGCTGAGTAATTCAACCTCATCACAAAGAGCTTTAGTATCCGTCTGGCGAATAGATTTCAATTGACTTATTATTTTATCTGGATTAAGTTTTCTTGACATCTGGACCGTATATCATTTATTAACGAGTCAAAATCGTCAATATTAGGCGGCAGTCCTAAACGCGCCTTTCCTATCAATCTTGTTTTTAAAAATTTTACCAACATTTGTGGATTTTTTGGACATAATTCCTTTAATAAATTTGAAGAGTCCACAAAATTTTCCAAACCATCTGTATTGCCATCGTATATTTGCACCAAAGCGGTGGCTGTTTTGATATCGAAAGTTTCCATTTTGTTTTGATTCCAACGGTTGAACACGATAGCTAGTTTTGCCAAAGTTTTAAACTTAACTTGAATTTTGTTTGTTTGATGAAATTGTATGCGCGATTGGATATTGGCGTATATGTCACTCGCTTCCTTCAAAATTCGTTTTAGCTCTGAAACGGGTTCAGTTTCCTGAATTGAATCTAGGTAATACTTGATCTTATCAAAACAAAACTTAGCGGAACCGTTGTAATGATCAAGCAAACATCTGCGAAACTTTCTATCACACGATAATTTTTTTTCAATATTTTTAAGCCTTATAGTATTTTGATTAATTTTTAAGAGCATTGAATGAGATGTGATCGAGATGTTTTGCTATATATATAGTAATTATATATATATATATACATATATATATATATATATATTATGTATTATATATATATATATATATATATATATTTTTTTTTTTTTTTTTAATTTTTTTTTTGATACCCAGATAATGGTAATATTACTTTTTTTTTTATTTAATTATTTTTTTTTTTTTATTTTTTTTAAACCAATGGTAACTCCCCCAATAGTATGTGCATATTGTAATGGAAAATGGTAATATTGTACGTTTCATAAAAAAGAATTTAATTGAGCAATTACAAAAAATATTTAAATGAGTAAATTGCAACTATATTGAGTGTGTAGCCTACCTTACTTTCTCTCTTTTTTTTTTTTCGCTTGATCCTTACTCCGTGTACCGCTGCCCGATCGATAAGTATAGCGTTATCTCGCTTTATCCACTGCAAATCGCTGCTCGTTCTCTCACAGCACACTGCTGCACCGTCGTTCCTATCCACTGCAAATCGCTGCTCGCTCTCTCACAGTTCACTGCTTCGCCGTCGCTTCTTCCTTCTTCTCGCAACAACGTTATGTCTCTCTCGTGCAAACGACACTTGGTCACTTGTCGCAAAAGGTCATGCCGGTTCAAACTGTGATGCCTATCGCCGATGGTACGAAATGTGGCTTACTCGTACGTGCGATAATCTTGTCCGATCGAGGTCACTGCACTTAGATCACTTTACGCACGGTCCCGTTAACTATCGCTGCTCTTTTTTTTTTTTGTTTTTTAACACCGAATGTTTGTTAGCATTCATTTAACTTTTCCTGGCCCCTTTTTTTTATAACCGGGATACACTCTCTCTTTCACTGCGCCTTGGTTCGTTGACGATACCCGACAGGAGTTTTTGTGCAATTTGCGTGATTTTGCAGGAAACCCTTATATTTTATCACTGCGTTTGAATAACGATAGTTCGAATTATCGTACAATTGTAGCGTTGCGCTTCACTCTCGTCTTTACTCTCTCACTCTTTCACGCTAAACATCAACGCAGATACTAGAATATTCTTCTGACCGGAAGGAATATTACGCACTCGCGAATTAACTTCGTATTTACGCGAGTTTTTTTTTTTTTTTTTTTTTTGCATCACAGTTTCACACTTGTCACGGTCGCCATGTGGTGATATGAAATCTTCTAACTACCCAAAAGAATAATGTGGCTTGAATTTGTGTAGTTACTTGGAGTTTATTTCTTCTATGTTAACTCGGGCAGCGTTTCCTCTTAGATCGGACTTTTGTTAATCATCCTAAACCTCAACTTATCCTTAATTTATACTCACTCGTTCGCGCCAAAATTCCTTAATCCTATTCCTCATTGGCTAATCCTAATTATCGCCTATTTTACTATTTCCTATTTCCTATCTTATGCTATTCTATTCTATCCTACGTGTAACCTTAATTGTAGATGTATGTGTGTAAATATATATATGCATAATAAAAATCTAACTATGTGTATGTGTGTAAGTGTATATGTGTATAATTTAAACCTAGCTAGCTATAATTATTCTGCGCGCGTTTTGCCTATCTTGCAGGCGCTACAACAGAAAAGGGCGAATTATGGCTGCAATACGTATGGGGCGATAAAAGTAATAATGAGGTTTGATAAAGGGACCATCGATACACATGTTTTGCTCAAAAATAAGCATTTAAATAGTGCAATAGCAACCAAAATACATAAAAAAACTAAAAAAAGTCGTTTGATGGGCGCGCAAAAAGTATTCGTCCATCTAGCTTTTTAATTATTTACGCTGGACACACACTACGTAGACGTGAATTAAATTTATTATTATCAATCTGCTGGTGACTTCCTTCTAAATTAATGCATTTCTGTTGTTTCAATTGGACTTCAAGCGGTCAGAGAGGCACTAAAAGCGGGGGAGTTAAATGATTGGAGCATGATGGCGAACATCGTATATTTAACTTATGCATAACCTATCCTTCTCCTTTTTGAAGGTTACAAAAGGTGTGGGAGACCTCGTTCCTTCATTTGATCAGAGTTTGGCCATTTTTATGACACTAATTGTGTTACAAACTGCCATGTAAGCAGCCATTCTTGACGGTTAATCTAACGAAAGAAGCGGTTTAATCACCGACAAACCGACATGACACTGGCGTTACAAAAGTGTCCCACACGAAAGTACTGTCATTTACCAGTGAGGCGACCACTTCTGTCAAAGTAAGCTCTGTTCACTGCTGCTTCGATGTAAACAACTTTTCTAAATACAAAGGGCGAAGGAAGTGTGAGGCAAGATTTTGTGAGAATTATTGGACAAAACACCCAGGAAAATCATTTTATAAGTTTCCAAATCAATGCAAAAGATGTGAGAAGTACATAAAACAATACGCATTGGAATTTGCAAAGAAAAACAAAAAGGGGGTTTAGCAGTTTCTTCTCTGTGTCAGTGTAGTAAGCGAATCGTTGTAGAGATGGCGCTAGTGTTTAACGTATTTTCATTTGAAATAAGGAGACAACTTTTGAAGCTCATTTTGTTCGAAGTGTCACGTCGGTTTGTCGGTGGTTTAATGTCCAAAAAATAAAATATTACCAAGGAATCAATGCATTTTGTCATGGCCAATAAGATCAGGAAAAGAGATGGGTCACATTTGGTTGATGGGTCATGCTGCATTTCATCGTAGCTGGTCATGTAATAGCTTGAATGAGGGAGTTGTTACAAACATGTTTTGTTTGAATAATACCATACACAGAAAGTGGCCAAATCTGTTAAGGTGCATCAAATAATGCAGGAATTTATTTCAAATTAGGCTCTACTAACATTTTAAAACATGTTTAAATCGCCAAGGTCATACGGCCGACGTCTACCATAGCAAAAACAGTCTACTAAGATGCAGCAACAAACTCTCGTGTAACGGTAGCACTATGGTGTCATGATACTAGGCAAGGTCCTTGAAAGAGAACAGGTCGAAACGCTTAGAGTAAATTGACAGAAAGCCATGGGAAAATTTTGACAGTTAAAGTGAACATTGTTTATGTTTAGCGATGGACGTTGCTATGGAGGGAATGAGAGTTTTGTTCAGCATTTTACATTCAATTCCTGTTCGAATATTTGAAGAATTAGAATCCAATTAGAATATCACATGACTGATACAATCCAAGGATCTCATTTATCATTCGTAGCCGGGTTATAAGTAAATGACGGTATGCATATTGTACCAGTGTGTGTCGATTGGATGTTTCATTTTACTCTCAGTGTTCAATTGAAAGTAAAAAGGACTTCTTTAACCCAGTTGAACATGTTAAACATTTCGTTTTTCCAGCAGGACCGTTGCAAACGGTAGTGGTTTGTGGTCACGGAATGGCAAACAATGAAAAAGGTTATCAATGTTTCTGAATACAGAGCAGACTGCAATTACTTCTCCTTTATTGTTCAGAAGTGATTGACCGCAAGAAATTTAACCAATATAACCTTCCTAATAGTAAATTCGTCCACTTTTGCGCGTTAACTATTAGCCGTTTGTTTGTAAACACTTTTTCATGAAACTGTCAAAAGCGAGCTGAAAATGGCAACCTAGCAACGGGCTTTGCATCGACCTGTTCTCCTTAACAGATATTGCATGTAAGTACCATCCTAATCCAAGTAACCATTGTTTTATCCTTCCATATCATTGCACGGCACAATTACAGTAGAGCGCCGATTATCCGAGCTCATCGGGACTCGACCTCACCCGGATATGGGAATAATACGGATAAAGAGTCAATCCATATATTTAATCACAAATTCCTTTTTTTCGAAATATATCTTTTGATATAAATTTCCCAGATTTTATGACCTTCATGTTTGTTCCAATGAGAATATTTTAAATTTGCCATTAATTATAGTGTTTTTGTTATGCTAATGTGCTCTAATAACCGTTTTTTTTAAATATCCTCGTCAGAACGCAATGTCACCTTTGTATTGAACTGTCATTTATCACAAGCACGGATATACGGACAGCCGAATAAAAGGTACCCGAATAAACGGCGCTCCAATGTAGTTATTTCTAGAAACCCGAACAATCCAGTCCGAGTGGATAATCGGGTAAACGTGCAGGGGTAAACTTAAGTATAAAAGTAGGCCATATTTTCATTAAAGCTCTCTTTAATTCAAACGCAGTAGTTCTTGGAGTTAACACCTTTCATTCCAACATCCGAAATATGACAGAGTCCCTGAATTTCCAAGCTAAACACCCCCTTTCGACTGCATTGGCTTCCCAACCTTTGGATCAGAAGCAACAATCGGGAAGGACTGGTTAGTAGGCAAAGTGTCAATGATTCTGCCTAAAAGTGCGCTGTTTGTTTCTCCTCCGCTATGACCATACGACTATTGCTGAGGGCCAATCCTTCAAGTGGCCTGTCAGGGAAGCTCGGCACGTAAAACGCGCCTTTAATATAACAAACGTATACATTTGTATATAAATACATGAGATACAAGAGATTTTTGACCAGCCAATTTTAAATGCATGCACTACTGTCGCACGTTATGTGAAGCTGAAAAGTTTTTGTTGAGGTGGGATGAATGTGTATGACCAAATTTTTCAAAATTTGCATGCTTGTTACATCAATAACTTAATACAATGCTTCATTTGTATTTCTTCTTCTTCTTGGCGTAACGTCCTACGTGGACATTCTTTTGAGAGTACGACGCAAGCCGCAAGCCACGCAAGCTTGCTACGGGAGGGACGATCTATATGAGGTTTGAACTCAAGACGGGCATGTTGTCAAGCCGTGCAAGTTGACGACTGTACCACGCCACCCCATCGTCATTTTCATTTAAAATCCTTTTTCATGCTCCGTACAAATACAGTAACACAATCATATTCAAACTGCATATCTATCCTATGCGCTAGTCTGCGTTGCCGCTTGTTAAATGTTTGCATCCTGGAAAGAGTCCCATCCGGTGACACAATTTATAAATTTTGCTTTTACGACACAATCAATTTTTCTCCCATCACATCATTGCCAGCGACATCTTTTCGATTTACCCTCTTTTGATTTTTGTTCCCCTTTCAGTCCCACTTCCAGTTACAATTTGTTTCCCGTGCCTTCTTTTCATCTATTCCGTTCCATTCACGAGGAATCCGTCCAGGGAGCAACAAATCAACACTTGGCTCGACCGTCGTCCATCCGTACAACAGCCGCATTTCGCTCGATAGCGCCGGCGTCATGCTCGATTTGCTCGTTGAGAGTGTCCCGTAAAACAGCACCCCACTGCCGGCTTTCACCGCCTAAAGCTTCCGGTGTCAGGAGGTTTCCGGTTCGATACCGTCCATGTTTGTAAGCGTTGTCTTCGACATCGTTGTCACGCGTTCACATTTGTTCGTCGAGCTATTGCTTTGCCAACGCACAGTCTGGATGGGATGGGGATAACCATGTCACTAACGATGGAACCCGGACTGCAAAGGGAAAAAAATCCTCCTTCCATCTCGTATAATAGGGAGCTTCCGTTTTGGGGCCGGATTCGGATGTTTGTATGTATTTTGTGTGGCGTTGGTTTTATTTTTTCGAGACAGGAAAGCCTCACACTGTGTGAAGCTACCGTTCTTTTTCGCGCTGTATTCTACACAATCCTTAGACCTCCACCCATATGCAACAAAAATTAGCTGTCAGGCGATGATGGCCCATTCTTGGGATCAGCTCACCATACAGCGTTCACTTCTCGCTTTGACTAACGATCAATTTAATTTGTTTCAAGTGTTTCCCTTGTCGTGCTTCATTTCCGGTTTTAATTAAAGGCATTCGACGTCGAAATACGATGCCGATAAAGCTGTACGTGACCGTGCCGAGTATTCAGGTTGGCAACATTATTGGAGCTTTAATTGTTCAATTGCACACATCCGGACGAAATGACAGCCAGACATGGAAAGTATCGCTTTGATAAGACAACTCAATCTTATAATGTGACACGAAAGTATCTCATCTTGATACACAGGGAAGCGTTTATAAGAGCGCAACAAGATGAAAGAGCCCCTTGACAACGGGCTGTTTGTAGTATAAAAGCAATTTCTCTTCGTATTCTGCAAAATTGACCCTTTTTACCACTTGTCTGTTGACAAACGAACGCTCAAGAGTACCCCGAGAAGTCCAAGGAAGTGTAAGGACAGGTTCTTCAAGCGTAAGCAGGTCCTCGGTTCTGGTCGTCTGACATTACCCGATTCGCGTCGACAGACTAGCCTCTGTTCAGGGCTATGAGTACAGTAATAATGCGCCACTCTAAACCATTTATTTGCATCTAATCTTCATTCTTAATTCAGATCTTGGCAACTTTTGACAGCTATTTATCGTGACGGAGCGTTATGCTTCTCGACTCTTATACCTCATTTCATTTATCTTTCAATGTGCTCTTTTTTTCGCCCACACCTATGTTTGTTCTCTTGCGTTGGGTCTGACGAAAAAGAAACCTTTTTGCATTGAGATGTCAAAAGCTTTCCTGGCTGTAGTGCCTCCAGAGGGTTTACTCCACTTTTTTTTCCACATTGAAGCGAGTTCAAGGAAGGGCTATCTCTGGTATGGATGGTAATAATGAAAGTGACCCTTTTCTGAGGGCATTTAAATGAGAGGATCAGCTTCAACAACAAATCCTCATTTTGGGCTTGGAAAAAGACGAATTAGATGCAAAACGCTGAAAGCAATACGTTGTAATAGAGAGATACTTGTAACGCTTTTGACCCACTTAATGTATTTTAATTTTTTTAAACATGTTTCATTTAACGCAGATGTGATGTAATTTTTTATATGCTTAGCAGCAAAATGTTGAATCGTTCAAACGCAATTTGTTTCCGTTCTATATCCAACCAGTCTAGCTCGGACTTGTGTATTGGAAGTTGTAGTCCAAACTTTTCAGCGGCATCAAATCGCTTCTAGGTTCGGCCTTTTTTATTATTGCCAAAACAAAACAGGAATGTGGTTAAATGTCATCATTATATTCTTTGCGGTTTTCCTCTCTATTTCTCTGTTGGGTGACCCTACCGATGATTTGACTTGGTCATTTGGGGTGGGAGATGGGATGGTTTTTGGCACTGTGGTGATGGAAATTTCATGTCATTGCCCAAGGGCCAACCTTTTTCGGTTGAAGCGTGAGTGATAGCGGAAAAGTGTTGACAGACTGGGGGAAATACAAAAAAAGGGAGAAAACTTCATGCATAGATGGATCTGGTGGTGACTACCTATTTTATCCACTCGTTTTTGCAGTACATGCTTTGTACTGCTGGAACAACAAAAAAAGCAGATACAAGTTGGTAGCTTGTAACACAAAAATAGACAAAAAAGAAAAACCCAAATTAACTGGCTGTAGCCACGGTTACGTGAAACAGACAGCAAGGGACAGTACATATGTATAGTAAGAGAACGAATGAGTATGGAGTAAGGGTAAGAGCAACATACCATACAAATTCAAATGTAGTTTATCTCCACAAAATAGCCGTAAACTACGTAAGCTTGCTATGGTCGGAAAAAGTAAATAACGATGAGAGTTTTAACAGCTTGGCCAAATCTGAGCCATAGTGATCCCAAACAAAAAAGAAAAAAATAAGGCTACTGCTGAACCTGAACCCAATGATGGTCATCAAAGACGACTCTCCAGACGTGTTGCTTCAATGAAGTGTTGTGTTGCAAAAATGTTGAAGCACTGGTAGAGAGCGTTCGTTTGAAAGCGTTGAAGTACGGCTAGTGATGGTGCACAAGAATCACACTCTAACATATTTTACAACATACGATATGGTTCGGTGAAAGTTTTGCAATAAATAAACTTTTTTCCAACCTTGTACACTGCAGGGGTAACACAAGCCGCATCATTGCCGTGGTTAGTATGTTGTGGGCGTTAGTATCATTCAGAACAACTCGTTCGAGGCATCAGTTTGCTAGTAGGGGAAAGTTTTGCTCAAAGTGCGTGACAAGAGCAATCATCCTCGTTGACAATGGTGTTATATGTCGTGCCTTTCGACTAAACCGTTTTAAGGGATAAAGCAGAACACGTTTTACACGTTTCCTCTTCTGTGACCTTTCTAAAGTTATGTTTTCCCTATAATTGGTTTCGTTTGTTATTTTACCCTGTGTAGCCGTACGTTTAGAGAGATTTTGCTGTATGTTCATTGGATTGAAGCAAATGCAAGCACTGGGCAAAGCAAAACATTACCAATCTTTAGCAGGTTATCAATAGCCCATGCTTGATAATGTGCTTCACAAAGTTGAAAGCGAAGACTGAAAGCGCCGAAAACATGCTCGTTATCGAACAAAATCGACGTGTGTAAGATAATAGTTAAGGCTGATAAAAAAAAGTTGGCTCGTACCAACGAGCTAGTGCATTACCATCGCTGATGCTGTGATTCAACGGCTTCATTACGGTTTAATTTTTGCATGCTAAACGGGGCACAATTATGGTGCACCGTGGATATACTACTGCATCCATGATTGGAGACTAATGCGTTGCATAATTTATAACACAGTTGATTATCATTTCAATTGTTGACATTTTGACACCGTCTCTAATGGTGTGTTTGTGCAGGCTAATGCTAGCAAATGGGATCATTCGTGCATGGTTTGCTGCCCGTCGGTTTGCGTTGGTTCACACGTTGCGTTGTATTGATAGGACTGACGATTAATTAGATAATTTCATAATCATTATGAATCCAATCTCACACTTGCACAAAGAAGAACAATGATGATCATGTTTAACAAACGCAAAGGCGTGGTAGAACATGAGCTAATCAATAGTATAGGGATGGTTTGCGGCAAATTAGCCATAAATACCTCGCTCTGGAATGGGTTCCTTGCGGCTAGATTCCAGCGGTGCTTGCGATACTTCCGAGTAAATCGTGCCAACTTCTGCCAAGCATCGCAATATTAGCTGCCCCGTTGAGTAATGGGAAGGCAGCAGCTGGACGATGAGAAAGTAAATACACATACACAATTTAAGTTAATAGGACGTTTGTGTTTGTTTTGCTGAAAGCATTGCCTTGTTGTATAATGTACAAACATTACCTGGATTGTAAGATCCCTCGATGCCCAGTGAAGATTGTCATGCGTAGGATGCAGCACTGTCGATTCTGTCCCGACCTGAAACGTAAGTAGAAACGTAAAATAACTCAATGTACGTAGAATCTAGCAATCTAATTAATTTTCCCACTATCGTGACAACAACATACACAGCACAATAATGGCGATCGGTAGATTATGACACTGTTTGATGCGCAAACTGCACTATATTGAGGCTAGAAAGCCACTGTACTTCTTTGATTTACTCACAATTATTTGCCAGTGCATTCGGTTTGATTGATTTCTGCGAAAAATCGTCGAAATGGTAACAGTTGCCGGCATAAGTCGGTCCATGTTTG
The DNA here is from genome assembly GCF_017562075.2 of Anopheles merus. Lineage (NCBI taxonomy): Eukaryota > Metazoa > Arthropoda > Insecta > Diptera > Culicidae > Anopheles > Anopheles merus. The sequence goes on from NC_054082.1 coordinate 56,006,351, forward strand.
CAATATGATTTTATTTGCACATAAAATAACATTTACTATTGACAGTACTGCCCTATCGGTTTTTGTCTTTTGGCACTTTGTCTGCGTATTTGAGCCGCATGGCGCCTTAAGACCGAATGTTCGGCAGTAAACTATGCTTCTGTTTTAATGTCTTGGTTGGTGATGAGAACGACATTGCTATAAGTGAGAAGGTCGTTCTAATATTGTCGTCGTTGCTTAGTTACCGCTACCGAGTGAAATACGTGCTTGATGATTTTGGAAAGCTTTTTTGTGTGGTGTTCGTGCATCATTCGTGTGACATGGGAAAGCTATGGAAGGTGGCATTTATTTCGGTGACATAAAATATTTATGATCATGTTACGTTGAAGATCTCCAAGTAAGCCTATGTACTACTGTTTGCCATACAATCTGAAGATACTTGGAAGGGAAAGAGAATACAGTGCTCAAAACACAGCTTGGGAAGTCATCAAATAGTGTGCCTGAGAATGAGTTGATTAAACATTGCACAATATTTTTCGGTTATAGGTGAAATGAGATCATTAAGTTGTACATTTGCAATGCTACGAGAGAATAACATTAATGGCATAAAAGTGAAATAGCGCTGCCATGTAGCTATTTAACCAAATATCAATTGCGATTCATTAGGCTGCTGGGGCCAATATACTTTAGCATGATGTTAAAATTTGTTTTACATAAAATCTGTAAAAATGTCTATCATTTTGCATGACACTGTTCAAAAACTTAAAAAAAAAACTATGAGCAAAATATGCAATTTGTAGGTATGAGTTTGTTATGCATTTCCTCTGATTATCCTCTGATTCTGAAAATGTTCGATCACACACCATGCGTCTCCATTTGCCACAATCGTTCAAGTGCATTGCCGCTTCACGAATAAGTTATTCGACGATAGCATTTCTATTTCTAGGCAATGTTTTAAAGTAGCCAGACCACTGTTGGATTCACCACATTGGAATCGTTATAATTAGCAGCATATAAAGGGGTATGAGTTTTATTTTGGCATTAGATGCGTGGTTTCTGGTATCCATAAATTAGATACATGTAAATTAAAACGTTATTGAATATTTATTGTTTAATTTGCTCTCTTTTTTATTATTTTTATTTTGCTATTGTTGCATCTACTTGTAGCAGAATACCAAACCGTTTATACAAGTGGCTTAGGAAGGCCTCGTATGACTATGGTTGTTATTAACTAAATCAATGAAAATTTTTGAAGCAATAGAAACATATTTTTCATGGAGCAATGAAAACACATTCACCGGGTTTCCTATTTGGTTACCGGGTAAAGAGGTTAGAAGATAATGTTACACAGTTGTTTAAGTGGAAACAGTAGATTCAGGAAGTAGTAAAAGCGCAGAGTTTAACGATTTGTGGTTACATTGAATGATAGAACCGTTTTATACTGATTGAATGACGCCGCAAAAAGACATCGTTAATGACGACATGCTGTTTCAATGGTTGATCGAATCATTCTATGACATAATTCTCCAGCGACGAACGCTTAAACCGGATGCTCTACCTGTTGGTGAAGCTCATGGTCGTTATTTCAGTTTCGCCGGCCAAACTCGTCGGTGAGATCAAAGTCATATTCGAAACGAGCAAAGAAATGTGAATCGACCGCGCCAAAACAGCAATGACAGCTAGCTCTGTGGTCTGTTGGTGCCATCGTTGGCTGGGCTGGGAGCGTACAAGAGTGACGGAAATAAAATGAAGACGATAATCACATTTTAAACGTCTCGCTTCGTTGGTCCCAGATTGGAAGGTTACGTATCCCATCGTCCACGTTGGTCATGCTGCCCGATACGCAGGCAACAATAAACACCGGCAACGCTTTCATTGAGTGCCGGGAAACAAAATCGCCCGTCTTCTCAGTTTGTCAGCTGGAGTGAAAGATTTAAATTTATTGTATAATGTGCTTAAGGAGATTACTCACGCGACTGCAAGAACGGCCCTGTTTCGTTGCAGTAGAGAAACATAGATAACTGGAGCTCGGATAAAGCGAGAGGCGTACGAAAAGAAATCGCGTTTAAGAGCGGACGAAATAAAGCGAGTCAAATTTCCTTCGTTAGCTTCCTGCTGCTAACGTAGGCGTTTAGCTTTGCACTAGGTCAGCACAAAACTGATTTGATTGTGTTGCAAGTCGTCGAGTTACGTAGTGCTGATTTACGTAGCTCGGCTTACTTCACTTTTAATAGCTCTGCCCAATCAGTTATCTGTGTGCTGCGGCATTGCAATGGTCGGGTGGGGACAGCAATTATTTTCTTAATAGTAAATTTCTAGCAGGTTCTATTCTTGCAAAATCAAATAATATTATCTATGCCCGAATAAGATTATTGACTGCGACAAAAACATTCCGATTTTAGCCTGTTGCAGAACAACGAAACATTCTACTCTGTTTTATTACATTTGTTTTATTATTATATTTTTCCTGTTATTCTTCATTTTATTGTGTAACGACTTACGCTGTAATGCAGGCCTGTATTGGCTTCAGTCGTGGCAGCCAGCCTTCGTATAGGGGAACGGTCTATACGAGGCTTGAACCCACGACGGGCTAGTCGTACGAGTTGGGTTGTTATAAAATATGTAAATATTTGCCTGAAATGTACCATTTCTTCTTCTAGATAGCTCAATTATCGATTTCGTATCGGAATGAGGTAGATCAGTCTTGAAGTTAATTTTTTTTTATTTTATTGCTTACTTCTTTAAGATCGTATCGGTCAACCGATGACATGCTAATGTCTCCTCAGTTTTGTTGTTGTGGTAGAAAGAAATTCATGGAAGAACATTACATTGAAGTAATATTACAAAAACACAAAAAAATGAATAAAAATATATGATTTACTCCCTATAAAAATTAAGTTTGCTTTGAGTAGGACTTTCTGTGAGACAAGTAAACATAATTGTATTAGATATTCTTAAACTAGTTTAACCAGTTTAAGCTAACTCCGGGTATGTTCCAGATCGTTCCATAAACACTTAAAACGGAATGTTTTAAAAACAAATAGAATATTTCCAACTGGTAACGCTGGCAGTCCAAACTGTTCAGAGATTAATTGCTTATGAATGGTGTTTTTCGGTTGTTTCACACAAACTACTCGCGAATGGCACACGTTAAAATCCCACTGCGAGTTGAATTGACGGAAATGCTATTTGGCGATTCTACGCATACACACGCGAACACTAGATGGATAGCAGTCGAACATTGGTTTTTCTTTTATCGTACTACTGCTTCCGGGCGGTCTAGAAACAGAAGGTATTACAGTTTTCGACAAAAGAGCCATAAACGACCAGCTAGCAGCACTGAGACGTCCCTACGTTAATTAAAACTTTTTCCATTCGATGAAAATTCACCCCCAGGCTGGTGCAACCGGTGCACACACGTTGATTGTGTGTTCGGAGCAAACGGTCTAAAGTTCAGGTGAGTGGAGTTTAGCAGAAATAGTGCAACTTGAATCCTCCGACCGAAAAGCATCCGGTGCATTCCGGGTTGTTTTCGTAGTTTTACATATTTTTTTTTCTTTTGTAAAGTTATCTCCCTTGATGTTTTGCTGAATCAAATGGCATAGTACTACACTCAGTTAATTTGTGGCAATTGTATAACATCCCCGGTGTCCGCTGATGGCGGCTGGTTATTGTGCGATGGTTGTAAAGATTGTTCCTTTTGACAACAGTTGCTTGGTTGTTCGAACGGCGCACTCATTCCACCAGTCCAGTCTCGATGGATACTTTAGATTCCTGGGCTGCGGAACGCCATCCGTTACAACATCTACGGTTGCCAACAAATTGTTTACATTTACAAGCGGCAACTTGCAGCATTTTTACCCGGCACTAAAGATTGCTTTAGGTGATATCACCACCTTGGCAAACCGTCCTCCATGCGAAAAATAACTTTTCGTTCACATACCGGTGAGGTACTTTGAGGAACGTATATTTTTTCTTCTGTAAGCTTTATGATTCTCTCTGTCGACCACTATACTCTTCTTCGATTCGGCAGAATCGATGAGTATGTAATGTTATTGATTTTTGTAAAAAAAAAACTTTTACCCGACATAGCTACTTAATAGTGTATACAGATATTATTTTTGTTCTTTTTTTGACATCTTCAAGCGCCTGAACTTACTAGTGTTCAAACTTTGCTGCATGTCGTCAAAGCTCTTCTGTGGTAGCATATGTTTGAAATGAGATTTTGTAGCCGCATTGCCGTTTTGTTACCAGCCTACATCAACGTAAGCCAGTAATGCTGTATGGGTATGCGAGAGGTTTGACCAAACAGAATTCATAGTATTGAATTTATTGGCAGCCAACCCAAGAAGACTGCACTCTGCTGATTCAGTGTATGAAGGTAATGCGAGAGAGCAAGAATGACGACTTTACTAGCTACAAACATGTTCAACTGCTTGCAAAAAATGAATAATGCCACCAACCGAAACCGATGTGGTCTCGTCCTATCACGACGTTGTAACCGCCACAAGGAGGTAAGGGTGGTTGATTTTTTTTCTCTATTTCCTCACAACATTCAAAGCTGACGAATCCGATATGAAAGCCGTGTTGTAGCGCTGCTATAGAAATCTTACCAGCGTGGCGCCGCAATTTGGTAGCATTTTTTTCCTGGGCATGATTTATTGTGAGAATGTTTTTGGATGTTTTTTTGCAATACTTTCTTCTCTCATGCCTGTCCTCAGCCCGTGCCCGCGTGTTACCTACACTGTTAGACCATGAATCGAAGTTAGTATGATGCAAGCTGCAGTCCGTCACTGAATGTGACCACCACAGCGGAGGGATCGAAATGAAAAGAACACTTAACATAAGGTACGAGGCAGGCAGTGGTTATTTTACGTTACTGCACAAAGGTGAAGAATGTTTGTGGCCCTGTGTGCGTGTTGGTATATGGGGGAAAGTTTTTCAATTCCACTACGTGTAATTTATTTTATTTTCGCCCTTTTAGATTTGCTTTCACTGTATGATATTTCGGGCAATTATTGGAATAGGATTGTACGCCATGTCGACTAACGGAATATTGGCTAGTGCATTTTATTGTGAAGTTTTCAATTCATATTACCCGCATACACATACGTGGCAGTCTAAAACATCAATGACAGATAAGTTTTTTGATATTTTGCCTACTTTTTGAAAGAGGGAGTCGTAGAAATTATCAAAAACTAAGGCCAAAATTATGCTAGAATATTTTGATAATAAATGATTTTGATGTCGAATAATTTGATGGGATACATTTTTAATGTATCTAGTAAGGATGCTTAACACGAGAGAAATGTAATGGAATAATGAAAATGAAACTTTTAGTGAAAACATAGTTGAAAGGAGTACCTACTATACGCCAAAGCAAAAAGGATGAAGTTGCCAGTACCGTTATATAGCATAGCATTAATAAGTTAGCTGAGATTATAGTAAATCTTTGCAAGATGCGGCGGACGAGGCTTACCATCGTGATACACCATACGATCGAGAAGATCTAGAAGCATCAACATCTAAAATAGAAGAAGTACACTGTAAACCACGCGTCTCCAAACCAAGGCTCGCGTTTTGTATCCCTATGATACCCTGGAAAGCTTATGATGCGATTCACAATGAGTTAGTGGCTCGCGATGATTAAATAAATACCGTATTGTGACGTGTGTAACGACCCCCTCTCATTATTCAATATTTTAGAAAAAAGTTTTTTTTAATTTCCAATTTGCTTCATACCATTTTTTTCGTGGTTCTAGTTCAAGCAAAACATGGACCTTCAGTTTACCTTCGGATTCTTATGGTGTTTTCCGAGCATTAATTTTTGACCTCATGCTTAAGTGGTTCCTTTTCAACCAACTAGTTTGCAAACCTCGTTGATTTTTCCTAAGCATTTCCTTGACAACACCTTGCTTTTCCTAGTATTGTCCTTGTGAATACCCATGCACCAGACTACTTTTATAAGTAATCGAATGCAATTACTCAGGTGTAATCGAAAAGTATAGTGTGTTTTACAAACGTATAACGTGGTATAACGACCCCCTTAATCTGAATTTAGTCATTTTCGACCTACAAGGGGTTCGTGATACACGCTAAAATATGGTAGTTTATTATTTTGACTGAATCTCTGAATTTCAATCAAAGTTTTCATTTTTGCTTTTGATAGTTTATTATTGAAAATTTATTTTTGAATTATATGCGTTCAAAATGTTTTTAAAATTTTTTTATTCTATTTTTTTGGTGTATCTTATCTAATTTCTTTTGATATTTTGTTAAATAGATTTATCCTACTACATTTATCATCAGACATTGTACTATGGCGTAACATTTATAGTTTTCTGAACATGTTTTCTTGGATCATTTCAAGCACATAGCAACTAATAGGAACAGAGGAGAGCGCAATCTAGAACGTAAGGTGAATTCAAGAGAGTTGGTGAGAATAATGTGAAAAGTTTGGAGAAACTTGCTTTAAACAACAAAGGCGCCAGAATGGAGTGTTAAAACTTCCATGAAGTAACCGAGCGACCAGACATACCGTCAAATAGCGTCGTACCAAATCCGTGAAGCCAAAACTAATGACATTCGATAACATTCGATTACAAGGGCTATAAAATAATTACAGGTCGGTCTGTCCAGTGTATTTGAATAAATCTTCTCTTCCAAATTTAGGAGTTCAATGTTTCAACCGTGTTGATTTTGCTATTTTTTCACGCTTTGTGGTGTGAAAGTGTCTCGTTGTGTCTGGGCGAACAGTCACATTTCAGTCATAATGCCAAAATTTCTCTTGCTCTTATAGACTTCCGTCCCCCTGCTACAAATTTTGTTTGTATCCACAAATCCTAGCTTATCTGACGCAAATCTGGGTCCTTTTTTTGGGCCAAAATGCAACCGCTTAGTTATTTACCACAACCCCGACAGTATTATTTATTTATCATTTCTTTTGATGGTGTTATGTAAAGAGCAGACCTCGACATCGACTTAGACATCAAAACCTACGCCATGACAAGGAAACTGTCAAAGCAAAAAATTGATTGATAATAGAAAGGCTTGAAAATATAAAATATAAGCTTGCGGAAGACTGTGGTCGCTGGATTGAAAAGCAGTGTAAAAGTCAAATGCGACTACATGATTTGGCTGAGGACCTGTGCTATCTTGGTCGCTAGTCCCTTGCCCATTGGTACTGTCGGGAATCAAATACATTGAGCTTATGAACAGTAGCTTTAATGAGTATCACCATTTGATGCTTTACGAAACCATAATGTAAATGTTAGCCAGTCAGAAATAGTAAGTACAGCAGCTGAAAGATCTCAACCCGTTGGCCAATTAATTAGTGTGCAGAAAAACTGTTGCTATTAAAACTCACTCATCCCAAGAGATTGTGTGGTGATTCTGACACTGCTCTATCTTTGATGTTTGGCTTCGCTACGGACCGATGGTATCTGTTGAAGCGATGGTACGCTTATGGTAAAATACTTTCTATCTTCCCATGACCCAGACGATGAGCAAAATTGTCATGTTTCCTAGAAAGCAAACCCCTTTATCCGTTTGCTTCACTTCCAGCTGGACGCTTCCTCTCTTATCCGTTGCGGGCAGGTAAATACCTCCTGCCAACCTTAGTCCCAACGGACTAACTAGATGAAACAACCCAAGCAGCTAACGGCAGGCGGCAGCACCAGGAAGGTCATTTTACGGTGGTGAAATAACGGCAAATGAAATTAAATCAATTGAACAGTTCACTCGGTTTACAGCATCACTATTTGACTGGAAAAGCGTCTCCATAATGGAGAAAATTAGTTGTTTGCCTCGTCATTATTTTCCGTGACAATGAGATTCGCTTCTTGGATGTTAGTATAGCGAAACGAGCAATCGAGTGAAATTAGACATATTGATTTAAAAAAAAAGATGATAAACCATGTTATTTCGTTTGAACGTCTTCTTATATTATCACTCACTTGATGTATTCTTGCTTTTTATTTCTTCTTTGGCACTACAACCGTTGTCGGTCAAGATAACTCTGGCAGGATAGTCAGTCCTTCGTATTGGGGGGGGGGGGGGGGGTAGCGAGTTGACGACTGTACCACGAGACCTATGTATTCTTACTTTTTCATAATTCAAAACCCTTTCACTGTCAATATAATTGTGCAAAAAAAATGGGGGGGTAGCGAGTTGACGACTGTACCACGAGACCTATGTATTCTTACTTTTTCATAATTCAAAACCCTTTCACTGTCAATATAATTGTGCAAAAAAAATTGGTTTATATGTGTTCTAGCACTATTGGCAATCCCTGTACAATATCATCGCAGTTATACTCCAGCAATAACGATTTCCTGCTCTCTCTCTTTTTATCTTTTGTCGTTTTTCTTACCTTTATTTTCCTTACTAATAGCAGATACCATCTATGGTGTGTGCAAAGCTTTGCAGAGAACTGGGGAAATACCGTAACCAAAACACATCACTCACCGCCCGTATCGCATACCGGAAGCGTTTAGGAATTGGAAGAAGAACTACACACCAGGCAGGATGGAGCTAATCGGGGAAAGAATGTGTGCCCCTGGTCGGTTGTTTGGCGCCATATGAATTAGGACGGGTTGATGGGTGAGAAATAAATTTCACTTACAAAAGAGAAGAAAAAAAGGAATCCCACACACATACACACATACATCCCCAACATGTGGTAGAAGGCGTGCCGCCTTGCTGGATGAATTATGGCTGTTTCAGTTCAGGCCAACGGTATCGCGGTTGTGCTTTTGTACCACTTCTCTTCAGTGAGGTTTCTTCAGTCTGGCAAAAACTGGAGAATAAAACTTGAATAGACTTATCTCCAGAACCTGTCAAAAATGATGAACTAAGTGTTTACTGTGAGTGATTTTGGTTAGCTATGGGTCCACGCAGAGCCTTGGGTTAATTTTGAAGCAAGCGAAGAAAGTTGTCTTGGCAAATGTGTTTGGAATAGTGTGTTCAAAACAACCAAAAAATAGAATGATTTATTACTGGATCATTCTTCTTCATACTGCAATTGCTATAACGACAACGAGACAGATGGAGCGAAGAAGTTTATATGACCAGTGTTTTTAAATAACAAAGTTAATTGTGAATGCAAAACCAAATTCTCGGATAGCTACAAAGGTATATTACAAACTAAAACAAACTATATTACAAACTATTATTATATTACAAACTTTATTTAGTAAGGAAAATTACTTATTATTTTAATCTAAAGGCAACTCACACAAGAAATATTTAATGTACTAATACATATATTTAATATTAAAAAAAACCAAAACTATAGCATAAGGCATCGGATTGTTTGTGTTTGCACTGTACTTAAATGTATGTATTATTTATCTTGATTGTGAGCGTACTTCGAATAGTAGCATGGTGACCTTTTCGTGGGAAGAAAACGTGCCATCACAAAAACACGTTCTAGAAATAGCTCTAATGAAGCTTTCTCTTCCCCTATCAGTATTATCGTGCCTTCGGGTCACAATTGTACCTCTTCTCCCGTGGGCTGAATAAGCGGTAGGCGATATTGTTTTGAGGCGAGATGAGTTTACCTTGTTCTCACAATGGATTGCCGTGCTTTCGTAGGCTTAAGGTTGTCAAGGTATTCTATTTTTCTTTCCACTATCTGCGAGAAAACCGTTTCCATAGGTACGAGGAGACCCGAACATAATGAAAATGAACCTTAACAAAACATAAATCTACCTCTACTGCTATGAGGTAAAGTTGGGCGAGGAAGACTCTGCTGCCAGTTTGCTGACAAGGTTTCTCAATGAAACGTAAAATGCATAAAGACAGCTCAGAGTGATGCTTCCCGTTCACAACCTATAGCCGAGAAATAGTGAATTGACATGATTCTGGGGTTTCTAGTAAAAAAACAGTACTTGTTGTATATGCTCAACTTTAGATTGTTGACCAATAGAAGTAGTCGGAACGCGAGAGAAGAAACAAAATTAAAAAATTGTGACCGAAGAGGCGATAGACAGAAGCTCGATTGTTAAAACGGTATTACCAGACTTGAAACGGCTATTTTTGGGCTACGATACTGAGTGCATATAATCAGAAGGAATTATATGGAGCACCGCCCTAGAGGATCATCATCATCATCATGCCGCCCTTTGTGCTCTACTGGGGGTTCACGAAAGCGGCACGATCTGGGCTGGGTAGCGCGTCGTGGTAACGCTCTCGGGAGGAGACACCGGTTTCACTAGGAAGAGTGAATACAGACGGTTTGTTGTCAGTGTGTGAGACTGAAAGTTGGCTGCACTGAAAACTCAATTTTCCAGTTGAACCAACCAAACCGTCATCTGCTGTGCCTTCGGTGAACCAGACTAAGGAAGTCAGCCCCACTCGCATCCGGTACCGTGGTTCCGTAATGCACTCTAGCTTTCGCGTTTCCATCAACCGCGCCGGAGGGTTTCTTTTACCAGGGTTGTCTTTCGATTTTTCGTCCCGAAAAGCATAGACTTTGCTCGGTGCGATTCAACGCTCGGGTGGTTTTTGCACGATCAAGTCAAACGCTTTACACCTTCAGCGAAGGTATCGGGGACCCCAAAACTGGCGCCCAGCTATGCCCCGGGTTATGCTACGCAAGTCTCTTAACCTTGCCGCGTATACAGCCATCGGCTGTGGAAGGTAACGCAAGGAGCTAAATGGGTGAATAAACGGAGCAAAGAAAAAGAGGCCAACACACACAGTTCTAGTTTTTATTCGCTAACCAACGAACTCGAAAACCGTCGTGGAAGCTTCAACCGACAACAAAAACGACGAAATCCCGAGCGATCCTTTGAATAGCAGGTTGACGATGGTGATGAAAACTAGAAAACTGTCAGTGGGAAAAATAGTTTATTATTTCTTTTCATCTGCCGTTCGTCGTCCGGATTTAAGGGCACGCATCAACACAGTAAAAAAACTGCCAACTTGGAATAGTCTGAGAAACGATCCACCACCGGAACGGAACCGGTGACGCGTTGATGGTTTTTGTTTTTTTTTCTTTCTTTTCTGCTATGCTTAGGCATTCTACCAAAAACTGTTTTTTTTACTTTTTGCTCAACGGAACAGTTCAGCTGGCTTCATATTTCTCATTTTTCTCGTTAAATCCGGCTTGAAATCGACTTCCGGAATCTGTCTCCAGTCCGCTGCCCGCTGTGTTCTGCTTTTATTTCACAAGCTGATAGAATAAGGCCGAGCGAGTGGGTTTGGTATGAAATAGTTTTGCTTCCGGGTGTGCTTTGAGCTCTTTTCCATGCTTATTGAAACTGGCCGGAGCGATGCTATGACTATTCCCAGTGCCCGGGGAAAAAGGGGCACGTTGGGTGGCAGCAGCAGCAGCAGGAGCAGCAGCACAATAATTTTCCGTAAAGAAAGCTTGCTCACGATGCTCCCGACTGTGGTGTATTTGTGAGTGTGTGCGCGTGTGTATGTGCCAGTAAGGTCAGGTTGCCACACGACAGTTGATCGTTCCTGTCATGCGAACCCGCTTCCAGACCAGGGAAGTAATTAGTGTTTTGCAGCGGAAATTTATTCTTTCGCAGAGAGTATCTTTAGAATTTTTATTTAAAAATATGATAAAAAATACAGAAGAATCACTTCGCATACCGTGCCGTCGGTACTGTAGCCTACTTGCTCATGTTAGGCTGGTTTTGTTTGCTATTGTACGTATGATGGATTGTGAGAATACAAAGCACCCTAAGATGTTACCGCCTCCACGAACTGGTCCATACTATCGGTTTGTTTTGAAATACGGTTTGTTCGAAGGTGGGAAAAAGCTAGAAAAAGTGATAAAATCCACTCAATAGCACCCTAATTAACCTTCCGGGTTCCCATGTGAAGGACCGGATTGCGTTTTATGATACGGACAGCAACCTTTAATCCTTTGCTCTCGTCATTGCCTAAACGCCTGCAAACAGGCCCAGACGCTCATTTTGTTTTCGTTTCGTTTGGCAACCGGGCGCTTCACAAATAGCAGGTCGCAGAGTCGCAGGGTGCACTGAGCTGGCCCGGGGCTTTATTTTTAGGAATGAGATATTTGCTCGAATTGGGTGCTCGATTACCAGCAATTAGCATCCATTAGAGACTCCTCTTCGGTAGTTCAGAATAAAAACGATTCTTCCCGGGTGCCGCTCTCCTCTCGGACTCTATTACACTGCTCGCCCCTAATTGGCCGGGCCGGGACGAAACAAGTGCTCTCGGCAACGCTGGAAATGACAACAAAGTCACAAAACGGTAAGTGATCCAAGGCTAGGGATATCTTTCTACCTAAATGTGCCCTGCCCGTGCCAATGCTCCATGGGTGGTGCGTTTCCTCGTGCTATTGTATTCTGCACGACCGGTAGCAGAGTTTTAGGACAAATTGAATGTAAAGTTTTGTGGCGCGAATCCAATTTTTCTCGCCTTCCAACCCTGAATGCGACGGGTGCGAAACGATGGTATGCACGCGGAAAGACACTTAGCTCGGTGCCATTTCGTTTCGTACTTTTTTGCGCCCATTTTCAGCTACTCAGCACTCAATGTCTTGTGTCTTTCCTGTAACGGCGAATAGTAACATGTGTAAAAGGGTCATGGCTCTTGAGCCAACTTTTTAGGGGTGAATCGGGATTTGGCGGAACGTTGCTCCATAGCGGTAAAGGATGGGTGGAGGGGGAGGGGAAGGTAATTAACTTAAACGGTTTCCATCTAGGGCGCTACTTTGGCACTGGCAACGATCAGAGTACCAGTGCGTAATACAAGCCTCCGGATATCGGAACTGGCGCGAGGGCAAATTAAATTAATTTCTCTCCAGTACGACTGGCCCTTCGGGAATGTCACAAGGGTTTATGGGAGGAGAATAACGGTGAATTATCTGGCGCCAGATACCCCCGAAGGGTTGCAGTAAGTCACGATGGTATAGCATTCTGGGGGTAAATGGGTAAATGTAATTTTGTTTTGAAGAATGTTTGCCATCAAACGGGATGTTTTAGATCCTACGCTTGCAGCTGTGCGACGAAAGTAGTTAATGGTTCTAATGAATGGTGAAAAGATTCATGAAAGCAATCTCATCTAAATTGCACCAGGTTACACAAAACATTCACATTTTTCATTTATGCATTAAAAAGGTTTGAGAGTTGTTTTTTCCCTTATTGAACATAAAGTACGAAGCGTTTAAGTTGAACATGATTGGATATTTTTCAAACAATATTGTTTGTCCAGTTTATTGGATATATCCTCTAATTCATTCAAATCAAATCATAATACCAAATTATGATAGGAACAAGTATTTTATACGAATGATTTTAATATCCTCAAGCATTTAATTGTATTACGGTACACAAAAGGATACTATTTCGTCACTGTTTTATCTTCATTTGAGATGCATCATTCGAAGAGCACCTATTACCAAACCGTCGAAATTGCTGTAGAAAAAACAAGAATCAGTGTGGAGTTTACTAAGAGCATCGTCATGGTCCGATTTAATCATGGTTCGACCAGCAGGTGTGGGTTTGCAAACGACATCACAACTAAATTAGAATTCGATTTATAGATCGCGACTTGTGCGATAATCCGTTCGGGCTAGTCTAGTTACGTTCCGCTATTTAGTGAACGACGTACAGTGGGAATGGAAATAAATTAAACACCCGTTGAGTGCATGACTTTTCCGACGGTATCGAAAGGTAGCAGAACACTACGATGTCGCATTGAACATCGATGACCAGAGCAAGATATTACAGCGAACGTCCTTCCGCAGATATCCCGGGCAATGTACGCCTCTAGAGTTTAACTCCAGCACCTCCAACGAGGTAGATGTGATGTTCGAGTAGAGTGGAGCAGCATGAATCCAGTCCAATCCCGATGGCCACCGTTGATAGCGTCCATGCCAATATTAAAATGAATGGAAAACCATTTTCCCAGTTTAATTACAGTATATTTACCAGCAAACAATGTGATAATTTGAAAATTATACCGTTGCAGGCGACAGGAACCGGTACCTGTGGGATGTGTTGTTTTGCACAGTATGACCGTCAACCACAGTGTCAGTGAGGGAGAGGAAAACTGAAACACTACTGGAAGGGGGTACATGTGGGTACTTGTCGATGGTACAAACTGATTGCTGCTAGCTTAGGTTCGTACTTTCTACTGCAAACGGGTGCTACAGCGAAAGTACAAACAACAAGACAAGCTCTTGACATTTCTCATCTTTTACGGAACCGACGTCGGAGTATCGGAACACTGGTAAAACCTTGCAGGGAGCGCTATGGCACTACCGTCAGGTTAGTCTTGCCGGCATGTTTGTTGGAAAAGACAACGATCCATGATTATGCAACAAGACATTTCAATCCGCAAATTGTTCTCAAGCCCACCATCAAGCACACCATCCGATATGGAAGGTCCCTCATTCACATACATGCTACTGCGTCCAGTGTGTTCTGCGAACGGTTTTACCGGAAACTTTCAACGAACCCATTCAGGTTGGTTGGCTACCCTTAGATTGCATCTTGCGCTCTGCTGCGTCATTGCAGTTTACTCATCAAATGATTGCGTCGGAAGTAGTATGTACTGTTGTGTGCCAGTGCGCACAACTACCTTCCGGGACAGTTCTTGGTATGCCAGCATAACGTTGAAGGCATGCAACAACAAAAAAAGAAAAAGATGCAAACGGTAATGCAAGTTTGTCTACGGGGAGCCAGCAGCAAGAAAGTCGTGCAAATTATCGCCGAGTGCGTGCATTCTGTGCAAACAGACAAATTCTGGTGCATTCCAATTATTGAGTACTTCTCCACTGAGCTAATGCTGCAATCCATCATATTTGTCTTGAAATACGAACAACATGATGCAGGATAAGAAAGAACAACTTAAATTATTTTATCGATGTCCATGTGCTTAGAAAACAAACCAAAAACACACAAACTATTAAGTAAATGGGTTGGAATGGGAGGGATGAAAATAAAAAAAAAATCACGAGTTTCAATGGAGAGGGTCCCGTGTTACAGTCGTTAATTCGAACGACACAATATGATGCCCTAGTTCAAGCCTCAAATGGACCGTTCCCCCGTAGCCAGGATTGACCATCCGGCTGCGTGGTAATGATTTTAGTCTCGAAAGCCTTATAGGCCGGCGTTACGCCAAATAGAAGAAGAGATCGAATGGCATTTGATTGAAAAGGACACATTCTAAGTGATTCCGATAAAAATTACTGTTTTACGAATACATTAATTTCAAATGCTCAAAAATATTGCAGCCTTGTTACTCTAAACGACCCGATGCATAAAGCGTGCGAGTTCTTACTATAGTAAGGACTACAATCTGTTTGACTTCATCTTTCCTCTATCCCACTTTAGTGCTCTCCTACTGGATTCTTCCTAATATATTCTTATCACACATCATTCCCATCCTTCAATCCTCCTTCCCAAACCAGTTATAATAAACTCATTTGAACATGTGGACCAAAATGATAATAAAAATAGTGACGAGGGTAAAAATTAGTCTTTTTTGTTATTTTCAGACCTCAATTATTTTCAAATAGTTTTCCGATTTACACAAAAGTTAGATAATGTTGCGTCAACTAATAAGATACAGAACGCAAAAGATAACCATATATTTTTCTTTTTGCTACTTGCTGCAGCTTGGTTACGGTTAGATCGGCTACGGTTTCGGACTGTCCTACTTGTTCCTGGGTTTGGAAATGACAAACTTCGTTTAGCTGTTGCAAAACAAGCCTTTACCACCCATCAAAATTTGGCTAGTAATACCAAAGATTGCGTTGATTTTTTTTTATTTATTCTAAAACTAGTTTAAACTAATTTAACAATTTAATTTAATCTTTGCATCTTTTGTCATTTTGATAGTCAATTTTTTTTTGCTTTGACAGTAATTGTTAATTGGATTTACGTGCGTTCGAGACGGTAGATGATTATCTTCGATGATGCTTTATCGAAAGCTTGGACCGTTTGTAAAATATTATGAAAAGCATTTAAACTGTTTTTAATATATTTCGGCTCTCTTGGAATCGTTAAAGTATAATGTTTTAGGATGCTTTACTCCCTGATACGTAAAAAAACATGCTAAAAGAGCTAGAATTTAAATGTTTGATTGGCGGTTTGACATCTTTGTTTAAAACTTACGCACAAGATACTAATTTGAGTATTAAAAAGATACGAGTAGTGTTTTTTGATTCAGGAAAAATGAAAAAAGAGTATTGAGTCAAATAAGATGACGCACAAGAAAACCTACAACATTGTCGTTTTCAAAAAATTGTAAAAGTAACAAAACTATGAACACTATCCACTCCTCACGGTCGGTACTGTATGGAGAGTGTACACTCCGTCTATGTACTTACTGTCAGCCCCCTACAGTGCATAGGTCACCTTTGTGAAAAGCAGCCATTTTTGAGCAAGGGAATTGAATTAAACCGCTGCTCGTTGATGTTTGTGACCGCTGTCATATTGCATGTACCGAGAGAAACTGAATATTGTTCTTGAGTGGTTGTCTGTGTCGTGGCATTAGCCGAATCGAAGGATAAAGGTTTAGGCCCCAAGGGATAAAGAAACGCGACGAAGTTTATCCTGTGTGAACCACCACGGTAGGAGACATGAGCAGGCTGCTGCGTCATTTACTCTAGCCGGAGAAAGGAACGAAGAAAGCACGTGCAAGGGAGCTGAATCACAGCCACGGAAGAACCACTGCGGCACAAAACGGCTACCGCAAGAAAGTGTATTTGTTATTCAAAACACATAAAGTCAACATTGATTACATTCCCATGCCGTTCGGTACGCTCAGCGAGCTCAAACACTCAGCGCGCTTCCCGAACACACAAATATGTCAACACATACACATACACACACCTGAGTCCGCTTGAGGATCAGCGCACAGGGGGATGGGTAATAGGGCTCATGACCGCGCCGCCCCAAAACCCAGCCACAGACCGGATGCGGAAAAAGCGTATGGATGCTACTGTGGTGGTTTCTGCAATGCTTATTGTAACCCATTTCTCATTCACGGAAGAGCGCAAAAACGGCTCCCCAGGTCGGTTGCTGAAGGGGATCGTTTGTGTGATAGCCACGGTTAGCTTGCACAGGCTCAACCACAGCAAACACTCCACCGTTGCTGACCCCAAAGAAGAAGAGCCCGTGCCGAATGGAGAATTACTAAAAATTACGTTTATCGCAATCATAAATCTTCGGATTACGAATTTAAACGTAATTTTCTATTTCTAACACCACGCCGCTGAGGCATGTGAGGGGAAGAGCCTTCTTGGGTTTGGTTGGCTCACTTTAGGAGACGACATCAGTTTACTTTCGTGTTTTCCTACCGAAACCGATGCGATAACGAACCGGTGCGCTTTCCAAGCAGTAGCATCGGTACCCGTGTGCTATGGACTAACCCTCGGTTAAGGTTTAGCTTTGCCAAGCGTCTGTTGCACGTTTTCCTGCATAGTATATTCGCTTTTCGCTGGGAAGCATCCTTCAACCAACACCGGTCTGCTGGTTTTTGTACGCACATAGAGCCCCCATATAAATTCATTTTTTGTGTAACCCAGCTATGGTTGGGCCAGGATAGGATCTTTTAACAGTGGGATTCCTTTGCGTGAGAGGGCGAATTTCGTTCTCGTTAGGACTTTCGACCGTCTGAACCGGCGGCTGTATTGTTTTTTTTTTCTCATCAGAGGTAGGCAAAGCGAGCCGATTTAGTCTTCAAGGCGAAATAAAATGTATTTCTTCACCTTACCGAAACCAAACAAACAATCCTCAGATTCGTGCTGTTGCAGGGTTGGTTGCTCTTGAACCGCTGGCTGCACCCTAAATGGAGTGCCGTTTTCAAGGCACATTTCTTGCGGTGCGAGATCGGATCAGGCCGGATTATTCAAATCATTCATCGTCGATGAAGTTTATTTACCGGAATGATTGGTCCGGATATTCGAGCAAATGGCATGGCGTTGAGTTTCTACATGAGCCGTCCCGTGTTGTGGTTGCGGTCTTTAGATAGGCCTTGGAAATTGAGACTGGAGCTGCAAGGCATCCGACTATACGACTGTACAACGATGCTTGTGAAGAGTCATGATGATCCTACTTTACATGTGCTCAACCGATGCAGACACCACAGGAAAGGTGGTTTAGTTAAAATACGTTGTAGCTGAATCAAGCGAACTGGATGCAGTGGTTTAGAGCTATCTTTAGGTGCTGAAGTATACGATGTAAGAATTTCTCTACAGCAATACTTGATCCTTGCTTATCTTGCTTATCTTGCTTATATCTTATCACTCTATTTTATTGTACTATCTTACAACCTTCTGTCTATTCTTTGAGTCCTAATAATGATCTCGTATCAGGCAATTGTACTTGTGTTGCGTCATTCTATCATTATTATTGAGATTTGATTTGCAATGTGATATTGGGCTCTCAAGAATATAAGCTGCAACAAAAAAAAAAAACAAAAACCGTAAAAAATCACGAATCTTCAAGCTTTTTATAAAATTTCCCAATTCATTCATTTTATCAAGCAAAATTAATTCATTATTCAAAATATTCTTCTTCTTCTTCTTCTTTGGCTCAACAACCGATGCCGGTCAAGGCCTGCCAACCCACTTGTGGGGTTGGCTTTCAGTGACTTATTGATGTCCCCCCATAGCAGGATAGTCAGTCCTACGTATGGCGGCACGGTCTATTTGGGGCTTGAACCCATGACGGGCATGTTGTTAAGTCGTACGAGTTGACGACTGTACCATGAGACCGGCTTATTTAAAATATAGGTATAATTAATAGATCCTTCTAATGGTAATGTTATAAAATCATTTATAAAACAACCCGGTATTCAAGATGTTTTCAACTTTAGCAAACCCAAATTCTGTTTGTAAAGAAAGATAGCAAAATTAATAATTAAAGCCAATAAATTCTGACTCAGAATTAAAACAAGAATAATCCAAATAGCAAAAAACCAAGAGCAGTGCGTAAACTAAGCGGCCGCGTAGCACCCCGAGAAAAAGAATTATTATTATTCATATCATCATGTCTTCTATTATATATTATTCTTATTCTTTTTTCAGCATAACGACTTAGGCAGTCCTGCCGATTTATGTAGGTTTCCGTTACGTATTGGTAACACGCGTCAAGTTAGATAGTGCATGATACTGGGGACGGTCTGGTTATATCGACGCTTGTTTCGAATAGACGAGTCTAGTCGCCCCAATATTATACATTTGTTTAAATTTTGTCATCAAAGTGGGCTACATAACTAATCTAATCTGGTACAGATAGCTTAGCTACTGACCAGCATTTGTATCTTGTATTCTGATAAAATTATACACCAATTTTGTTCATGAAAATTTATTTAAGCAAACTTGTTATAATCAGTAGAACGAGTTTGTGAAGTGTTTTCATTTTCCATTTAAATTGCATAATAACAAGGAATAGTTATGAGGCGATTAAAAAGCGAACTCTTCTCTTCATTCCTTTAACAAAAGGATTGTTTTTTAATAAAAAAAAAAATAAACGAAAATAACAATGAGCTGTAAAGGGGACAGCATAGAAAGCACCCAATTACCATCAATTGTAATGCAAATGACATACAATAGGATTCTTTTGTTTGTGTGTGTTTTTTTCTCTATTTTTGTTTTACACCGTTCAGCTTAATCGCCTTCACTGTAATGGGATAGTCCTAAGGGAAGGCTTTTTCACGCCTCATATAGTGGCATTTTTATTGAAATTCTCGCAGGAATACTGCTGGCATGAGTATTGCTGGTTTGTGCAATGCAAACTTTTATCACTAGCATAAAGAGCAGCTTATAAAGTAGCACATCTACTTCCTGTGCATTATCATTGCGGTTTGTCGAATGGATAAAAAACATATTTATAATCATTGCATGACCAACACAATGCATGAAATTAGCTACAAATAAAGTAGTAAATAATTTAGTACGCGCAAAACCTTGTTTTGAAAATCGTTCTTTTCATCCATACTTCAAAATGATGAGCTCAGGAATCAAGGAATAATAATCGTTTTTTATATTACAAGATAATTTATAGCTAATGTTGTCAAATCTAATGAGAAGGAGTTTCAATCTATGCATTCCATGTCTACATTATTGTGAGATGTTAAAGTGAGATGTATGATTGAGTTATCCTAGAATCCACTACGTAGTAATCGATTCAGCTAACCAAAATCCACAAAAATAGATAAAATTCCTTCAACTCATTGACGACATCACAATCCTCTTCCTTGGCTTATCCACCAGCGAATGCAAAATGATGGCGGTTTATGAATTTTCATATAAATTTCCACCCAATAGCACTCTGTGGACACCGTGAGGGCAAGATTATGCTGGGACGCAACGAAAAAAAGGAAATCCACCTCCACGACTACGATGTAACATGTTCCTCTTGTAGGTGAGCCACGCAGTTGAGTAGTCGTGTTTTTTCCTTGTCTCTTACATTTGTGTCTGTGTTATTGTTGATGATAATACTACTGGTTCGCGTCACCATGCGACAATTTAAGCCGCACACGAAGGCCGAAGGTCCTTTGCGTAAGGATAGTCAAAATCGCGTTTCGGATTGCTGCTCCCTTGACTTCATATATTATTCATAAGCGAAATTTAAATAAAGAAACCATTCCAAGCCCCGTTCTTCCTCGGAAATGGGACATCGGTGACAGTGCCAGGATTCTGGATACCAACACCAGTCGCAGGCTGAACGTTTAGGGTTTCATAAGAGACGTCTTAAGCGATGGGACAGAGGAGCTCGTTTTTTTGCAGACGAAAAAACCCTTCATCCCGTACTGTTGCGGAGTAGAAGGGGGATAGCGGTAGAAGCACGGCGTTGCTCAAAGAAGGAAAAGAACAACTGGAAGGAAGCAGCTTGTCGAACGTCATAATGGCTGCACTAAATGCGAATAATATTTGATATAATCTTTTACGATTATCCGTCCTCTATAAATATGTTTATGGCTTTATAACAAGCGCATTGTGTCGTTTTTCTTTCCCGGCACATGGTGGCAAACATCACTAGACAAAGAGGGTATATTAGAAGGATATAAGACAGGTTCAAATATTCAGCCTTTCTGAATTAAAAAAAAGTTCTAACTCTGATAAAGTATATTATATCCTTGCACCATTATTGACAGGAGGTTCTGTTCATTCTTTTACCTTCATTTTTAAAAAGTGCACCCGCTCAGAAAATGATCGGGTTTGATCAAAACTGAGCGTATTTGGACAAGAACTTGTAGAAGACGCGTGGAAAATTGCTCAAAGACAAAGAAGGTTTCGATCAAAGAAACGGCGCTGTAATTAAGTGGGTTTCATGTTTAATTAATCATGGTATTCATTTTTAATCAAAATTCAATTTTCCAACCATACTGATCCTGAAAATCGACGTCAATTTCGTGAACGATTACCATCGGTAGTATCGCAATGTGTGCGGGCTACGTTTTCCATTTTTTTAAGTATTTCTTTTATTTTACATCTGCTTACCTATTTTCACGTTGTTATGGGTGAACGGCAATGTACCACGATGTAGCGCGTCGTTTAAAATGGAGGTCTCGCGTCTCTTGAAAACATTGAACGGTGAGAAAAAACACAAACAATCGCCCGCCAACATCGAGAAGGGACGTGCAGTAAATCGATCGAGAAAGTAATAAAGTTGATTTATGTGAAAAATCATAAATGTAATTGAAATGAACACCCAATTCTGTTCCACATGTACTATTGAAGTGAGATTTATGAGAGTTTTTCCAACCGGGAATATTGCAGTTCATTACAATTTCTCTTTTTCCAACGTCGTATCATTTTGTTCCATATCTACGTAAATATACGAATGAGCAATGAAGAAATTTAATAGACCTCCGGAGACATTAGGATTAAAAAGATTTACCGGCGTCAAAACGACAAAAGAGAGCAACGAATAGAGTGCTGTCGTTTAAATCTTGAAAAAGTCGTTTAAAACTTGAATTAAATGATTATAGGATCTTCGTAAAGTGATCAATGATATCGTTCTAGCAATTGTAAATTATAATAAGAACATAAAAAATACACAACATCTATGCGCAATATGACAAAATTAATAAGCAGCAAGTATACATTTTTACAGAGAAGCTAAAACTATCAATGGGGGCCTTCACGATTCTAGTTAGTTTTTTGTATGGAGTTTGACAGTTGGAGGCTGAAATCATGTAAACACTCCATACAAAACCACACAAAAAACTAGCTTGCAATTTTCAGTCTAGATTATTCTAGCCACAAAGCTAGAATTAGTTTCAAGTACCTGCTCGAAAAGACGGTGTTGTTTACATTTATCTCAAGGTGCATTAAAGAAATCAGGTGATGGCATCTGGAATCAAAGTGTATGTAGTCCAGGTGGTCTCATAGCATTTTTTTATAACTAATTTTGAACATTACTTTTTGACAGAACGGGTGAAAACTTTTGCTCCAACGAGCTTTCTGGAGGCTTGACGAATACACAAAACACTCTTAAAATCTTCATTCAGAAGCAGAAGCGATAAAAATCAGTGTTCTAAATTCATACATCTTGGGATAAGCCCACCTGTATATTATACTCACTTAGATAGCTGCTCAAAAACTGCTATACAACGCAAACAGCTGACAGGCTGAAATTTCAGCCTACGAACTTAAAACGGAAAGGGCCCCAATATCAACCAGTTAAAAATGGGTTTTCTTGAAAACTGCTTGAGCAACTTCCATCACAATGCAAACCAAGCTGAGAACTAACCTTGCTGAAAATTAACCTCGCTGCGAACTAACTTACGATGCTACATGAAGATGAAAACTATCATGTGAAAAGTAGTCTCTTGGGTGAATGTGTTTGTGTGTGTGTGTGTGTGGGGGGGGAGTGAGTAACAAGAATTCTTCCAAAATAGTGTCACTTTGCAACGACCGCCTGCAAGTTCGTTTTATGTAAAAGTCGTCTGCTGCGCAGAACAGAATGTTCGTTGGGGCAAAGTGGTTTCTCTTTCGAGTGTCATAAAATGGAGCAAATTGATTTTTCGACACAAACCAACCGACTAAACGTTCTCAACCAAAACCGACGAAACTGTCGATGTGGGAACATATTATCTACTCGTAGATACTTTGTAGCAAAACCTCGACACACCTTGCCGCAACCCAGTTATGGCTAAAGTTTCAACCTTCTCCGCCGGCTGGAGACAAAGCTGACAATTTTTGCTGTGCGTTTGTAGCGTTTAAAGCGGTTAGAAAATTTCAAGAACAGACCATACTTGATGCGACACAGAGCAAGGAAACTACTATGTGTAATCTCGAAAGAACTTCCTCTTCAGAGAACAGGATAATTAAATTGAGCACACCGAATGACAGTTATGAGTAGATATGCTTCATCGTTATAAAACTGCTTGTGTCATACAGACATACAGCCACTAGTAGAAAGACATACAAATTAGTATGAAATGAAATCGTAAACGCAAATAAAACAGTCAAAAAGTCGAATTCAATAAGATCCCTTTTATACTTCACAATACAACAACTAATGCAAAGATCAAAATTAAATGATCTAATCTAAGTTCAGCAACCTCTTTAATTGAGATCTTTCTTCGAAGCATATTAAAAAGATGTATCATAACACAGCAATCAGCTAGATTCTCAAAGTAAATAAAGATTTTTAGATAAGATTTATCACGAATATGCAAATAAATTAAGATGAAAAAAATAATCACTCCAGGCCCGGAGTTATCGCACAATGAATGTTTTAATGCAGTGGTTGGAAAACTTTCAAGATGAAGGACCAAATTTAGTAAATGATCGAGAGCCGCGGATAAGGTGAAAACTGGTTGTTTTTTTGCACATAAATATAAACATTAAATTATTTTACAAACAAAATAATTCTGTCTGAAGAAATTAAGCCATGCGTTTGGTGATACTGTTGGTTTATTGTAATTATATCATAGAAGCAAGGTTCATATTTGGTAATTCCTAATACAAAACTTATTTTAAAGATTTATCGGTTCAGAATTAGAGGTGTGCCAAATGAACCAGACTCGTATGGTGCATTCAGTTCACGTGAAAAAAATGAATGAACCGGTTCGCAAGAGAATAACGCTATAACGCAACGCAAGAGAAGAACGCTGAGTGCAAACATTCATGGTCATAGAAAAAACCTTCCAACATTCGCAAATTTAGAGTAAACACAAGAAATGCCCGATTTTAAACTGTTTGTGTGAATTGCTTTCTAGTGTAAAATGATAGATTGGTAATATTGGTTTGCTTATCATGCAATCAGACCAACGGATTGATCGGTAGCTATACCGATTTATGAATAGTGTGCCGATTCACAGACTTTACATGTATTGCTGTTTGAAAATAACGAAAGAACCGAAATCACGTTCACATTTACAGCAATGAACGTCTTGGTTCACTTAAAAGAACCGAAATGCCCACCTCTATTCAGAATCAGCAACAGAGTACGCAAAAGTGTGATCATTGAAAACATCAAAGCAAGAGTAATATCGCATCTTGCTGATCTCCTCCTCCTAGACGCGTATTCGTCGTACTCCTAAAAACAAGAATCAGGACCTTTTGTTTTATTTCAACATCCGTTTATGTTTTCAAATGCTCTTCTCATTGTCGTGAAGAAACAATGTTAGTGTTACATTTGGGAAATTTGACCTCAAGTTCGATCATAATGATTAGTCCGTTAATCCATGTTATGATAATCAAAGTTGGAAGAATTCGCCGTTATGAAATGGCATACTAACAGATGTTCAGTACTTTGTATACGAATAAGTACTTCGCACTGGTCAAAATCAGTTAATTCCTGTCGCCGCCCGCATTTGGCCCGCGGGCCGGACTATGAGCCTATTGTCCTCTTTCGCCAAGTGTGATTGATTTGTGATTTCCTTGATTTTTGCCTTTATGATGGCAAAATTATACTCAGTTTGACAACATACAAATTTATTCATCGCAAAGCTATAACTAACAATTCATCAATACAATTACTGCACTGCTTGTATGGTCTGTTAGATAGGCCAGTAGCAATGTCGTTGTAGTCGCCACAAAAGTAGGGTTGAATAACGTTCCCCCACGTTTTGTCTGCTCTGGTGTCCGAACCCCATGATGAACCACGACCGCAGAGTTTGTGGCTTTCGCTTTTACATTGCGGACGTGGCGTGCGTGCCATTCATATGGTCGTGGCGCGGTTGATTGTATAATTGTATCCCGTACGTTGTTTCCGAGCCGCAAACCGATGAGTGCACATTCCGTGGATGGATTTTCCACTGTGTTACCGATTCCCTCCCTTTTGGTTGAAGATGGACCTCCAAAAACCCTCATTTACTATGCAAGTGGTGCGTGTACCATACCATTGGGACTTATGTGTGTGAATGCGGTATGCACTGCTCAATCCAACAAGTCCCGTTTCCACATGAACCCGAACGCTACAATCGTTGACAATGGCGAAGTGTGGCAGTGCAAACGCTTCAAAAGTTTGCTAAATTTTGGTTTTAATTTAACCTTACTCCTGAAGATCGCCGGTTTTTCTTCGTCATTGTGAGGTTCAATTTGAATGTTATCTATCTTCACTTACTGTTTCATTTTGACCAGCGAAAGTTTTTATGCTACTGCACATAACGGCTTGCACATGAAATCAATAATGACGGTCTTTGTGTTTAAGTAACGCACAAAGTTTTGCATGATCGCTGCTACCATCAGTGAAAGGATAGTTGAGTAAAGACGCACACAACATTTTTTTTATCGTTCATTCAACATTTAGTCCACCGCACAATGCAATGTACTTAGGTTAGGCTGTTCTAGAATTTTGATCACAATCCTGTCGTGCTCAACAGGTCCCGCGGTACGATGAATACAGTGTCGTGTGTGAATACAGTGGGCGTGTAGGGAAAATTTGTAGTGTTCTGCCAATACAACAGCTGTCAACTGGGCTCTGGTGGAAGAAAGGTTTTGCTTGGTGCTAGCCGTTCCTAAACGCCCACCATATAGACATCAGATCGTTTGGCCATGCGGTAACAAATTTTTATTGCACACTGCATTGGCAAGAGGAACTAACAGGCAGCCGAACGAGATTGCTACAACCCTTCCATTCTTTTCTATGTACGCTCACGGAAAGCAGACAAAGACGACAACGGGTCTAAACGAGTTGGGCGCCAGGCGTTGCTTATGTGCCGACGGTCAGGCGCTTTGATTTATGGCATTTTCCTGATTAGGATTTTTTATGTCACACCTGCGGCTTTACCACAAGTTTGAGGTTGCTAAAGGTTGCGATGCATTATACCGTATCGTTTCGATTACGCCTTTGACCATCATTAGGATACGCGCACATGTGTTATGTTTGCTATGATCGTTTACTCAACCTATTCCGTGTAACGAATGATCAATACAGAAAATAAAAATGCTATAGCTCTTAGCACTTACTTCGTGAAGTGCGAATAATCTTTTATAACTGCAGTTAAAAATGTGTACGAAATAGAATGTGGTAAAGCTAAATAATCATCCTTAAATATCAAAACTGAATAATAGAAACAAAAATCATGTTTTTAGAAAATGGATACAACACAATCAATGTAACGATTAACCTTCATTCATACTGTTCCAGATTGACAAGGTCAATTTGTTGCATCCTTTGCACTTTGCAATATGCCGTCTTGTGCGTCATGTCATGCTTGCGTCGTATATTGACGCCCATTAACCTAGTGGACGAACACACTATGTGCTGAAAAAAAAACGAAAAACTGTCTGTCGATCGTATTAGTGGCACAATCTTTGTGCCATTGGACACGTTCCATCACTTGTCCCACATTCGGGATTGGTTTCAATCTGAACACATTGGCAGGAATACATTTCTCTTTATCTAACCCCTTGTTACCCATCGTGCATATTCTTCTCGTCAGCTTATCCACTGATACTATGCCATCAGAGCGATTGCTTCGTAATTAAAAGCCGCCCCTGGTGTATAAGCATTTGGGGCACCTACATCATATTTGCATGCACTGTGCAACTGATTTCGCTTTAGGTGTTTGTGCTAATGATACATAATTTATGGAAATGGTAATGTTTTTCTATTATTAAATTTGATATCAATGGATGTATAGATTTTTATGGGCTTGCGGTGATTTTACTTTTGTTTTTAGTATATTCTCTCACTGACCACTTCCACAAAACCGTAACTTATTATTGTTTACATTACATTGTGAACTGTTATGCATGTTTCAAGGGAGCATACGCCCCGAAGCTTTAATTATACCACATTAAATAAAACAAACAATAAAGTACAACATGTTTTAACATTTTGTTTTTAAAAGTTTCAAAGCCTTCGAAATGTAATTTCATTGTTGTACATGCGTCGTGTAAGAATGATTCCAGTATTTATTGGATATTAAATATTTTATACAGAATCACTGTTCTGTTTGATATGAAATATGAGTCGTTTAGTATCTTTTATTTACTAGAGGGCACTCAATTCTTTAAGACTAACTTAAAACCTTGAATGTATGGATAAAATGTTACATATACATAAAAGGGAACATACAATCAGCCTTCATAGTTAATTTGAAATTCAATTACACCTATTTGCATAATTTATGAAAAAATAGAGATCTGTTACGGGATGTTAAACGTTAATATCTATAGTGTTATAATGTTATAGTGTTAATGTTTTAATGGTTTAAACATGAAATGAAAATAATGAAATAAACATGTGTGTCATTCGATTCTTATACAGTGAACCCTCTCTTATTTGAGAGGCAATGGGACTGTCGAATAAAAGGGGTTTGCAAATTACAGAGGTTTAAAGTGAATGAAAGGTCCATACAAACAAGAAAGAGACAGAACATTTAGTATGCAGCCTTAACTGTTGCTATAGGAAACTGCGAACAGAATCTCTAATTTGAGCATCCATCTTTCAATAACCATGGCAACACCATACTCAAATAAGAGGGACACAGATTTCAGAGGTTTTCCAAATTAGAGAAACAAAAATGTACTGGAAATCAAGGGACTGTGCAAAATGTTCAAATAAGAGAGGTTGTTCAAATTGGAGAGGTGTCAAATAATAGAGGGTTCACTGTACTTCAACTATGTTGGCAATTTACTTAACTAACATCTAACCGCGCGGCTACACGAGGTGAAATATACAGCGAAATGAATTATTTGACAGGTGAAATATTTGACAGATAAAGCTAAAGTGTTAAGGGAAATACAACATCCGCCTTCGAAAATCACTTAAAAGGAATATCTTCTTAAGCGGAACATTTACAAATGGGAAGAAATGAAGAACTATTAGCTGAAAATTAACGAAATACTTGATATCGAAGTTTTTTAATGGATTTAGTTGCGATTTTGTACACGTTATTTGTTTACATTGCACATCAGCTGGGTTGCTGTGATGCGTTATTTGGCAGATATTTCGCCTGTCAAATAGTTCATTTCGCTGTATATTTCACCTCGTGTAGCCGCGCGGTAATGAACAGTTGTAATATTCTACAGTCTACTTTGTTTATAACATTACAAACGAAGTAGATGTTGGCGTGGAAATAGTCTTCATCTTTAGAAGTCTAATAATTTTAAGTAGTCATGGCGACTAGCATACTTCAGGTTTTATTCATTTTACAAATTCTTGTTTTTTCTACGGATAGTCGGATATTCACTGTTTGTAGAATTTTCTTATTTCATTTGAACAGAGTTCGCCCAGGGATTATGATCACATGCTATAGCCTTCAATATAATATTATATTACCTTTAATATTATTGGTTAATATGGTCCTCGGGCCCCATATATAGCTAATATAGTAAATGTGCATTAAATTAGCTAATAATAGTATTTTTTCTGAAGTTATTATGAAGTTTAGATTTGATTAGAAATCGTTTAATCAATCGCTACATTGTCCTAAATTTTTACATTATCTTCTTTTCCATTTTTCAAATTAACGATATTAAGCATTTACTAAAAGATGAATAAAGGATTAGTTGTTGAAGTTCATTGGTGAAGTTCTAAAACGTATTGATTAAAATGAACTTGAATTGTTTGAATTCTAAATTTCTATTTCATACATTTTATTATGAATAGTAAATTATCTCAATGTGTTCATTTGCATGTTGAACACACATTATTAGAACAGTAAAACACACAATTAACTGCTGCCATATTAGCGTAAGTTTATTGGTTTGGTCATTTGAAACAAAAATTATATTGCAGTGATCGTTGACAAAAGTATATTAACAGAAAATACACAGCAAAGTTCTTGCAATACCTATCGGGCGCAGGTTGAGATCCAGGGCTTAAAAAGGAAACGGTCAATCATTTACTCCCAATCTTGCCATTCCAGTTTGTTTCTTTCTAATTCAAGCAATTGAAATAGCAAACGTAACGATGCCACTTTCTGTCGTTATACCCATCGACTTCTTTTTTGGTGTCATTTTTCGTTCGGCCTGATTTATTGCTACTGTCCGTGCTGTTCTAACCCTTCATTTCTTGGAATCTAAGAAATCGCAGATGTTTTAGGAAGAGCGATAAAAATATTGACAGAACAAGTTGAACCATTTCCTACACCATGGAAGCACAATACAATCGATCGAACAAGAATGTGGAACAAATGGATGGATAGAGGAAATAAGTCGAATATCTCTCAGAGCTTGCGATTGTTTCTGCTTTCGGCCCAAGTGCATTGACAATGCACTGACCGGTTGGTTTCTATTGAGATTACTTTTAATTTTAAGGTAACATTTTTGAGAGATATGCATAACTTCCAACATCTAGTTAGAAGAATATTATGTATTATATCATTAGAAAATGTCATTAAACCTATATCTAAAACCCACAGGTCACCAGTTTTACATATCCGATGTAGAGTATGAAGCAAAATATCTTAAAAAACAACTTGAATCATCACCATGATATTTGTGTCGATGTATACATTGAGCAATCCAAGTGGTCCCGTGCTACGCGATTCTCGACTAACATGGGCTCAATAATAGGCAGTTTTCTAAATTTGACCCATGTCCCCCCCATCACTTAAAATATATAAATTTAAAAATTTTCTGCGTCCTTCGTATGGTATACATGGAATATATATGAAATATATGGAATACAAATGAAATCGTAAAATATAATACAAAACCAATTTATGTATACCGTTATGCTTCAAATTCCGGACATTCATGATGATTTTATTTAATATCTTCATATCCAATCCCTGATCATACCGCTTTTTATTTTTTAATAATTGCCATGATGTACTAGAATAAATTAAATATATGTCTGACTCATATTAGGCCCTGATGCCACAGTAAATACATATTTTCTGTCGGTCAGTTCACACCCAGAGGCATTCTTAGCAGTTTTGCTTCAAACCGATGCCAGTGTTATTTGTTCGATAATTCCTATTAATCGCGTCTACCTGAATGTTATCATATTTAATTCTGTCTGTTTAATTCGAAGCTTTTGTATCAAGTTTTAATTTCCGGACAGCCGAAGTAAGCGCTAATAAATTTCATAAAAATATGTGTTTAAACAGTGACAGAAAACAATGATATGTGAAGACATATGTGACAAATGCCTTGATGGCCATACGGGAAAGACCGCCAATTCGCATAGAAGTTTTTCGGTTCTATGCTTCTACGAGCACAACAGAAAAACAGTACTCAAACCTCGTTGTTTTTAACACCGTCGTTGTGTCGGTCTAGGGGACTCCTACACTCAGAATTGTAATGTGTTTAGAAAATAAAATAAGTTAAAAACTAAAAAAAGTGTAGCGTCAGTGTGAATTTGAAGAGAATAGACGAAATTTCGTGGCTGTTCGAAATTGGAATCAAAATGGCCGCAATTTGAAACATGAGCTCGAAATTGTCCGGAATATGATTGAAAATATTGTTGTAATTTCATGATTTTATGCTATGTGTCGAATAAAATTATTGGAAATTTTTTTTTTTTCTCCTATGTAGAAGGTTTGAGTGTTAAATAATGTGAGTTATACAGAGGTTTGATAGATAATAATTGAATTCTTCTTCTTCTTTGGCACAACAACCGCGGTTGGTCAAGGCCTGCCAGTACCCACTAATGGAGTGAGCTTGGCTTTCAGTGTCTTATTGTTACCATAGCAGGATAGTCAGTCCTACGTATAGGAGCACTGTCTATTCGGGACTTGAACCCTTGAATAATTGAATTAGTAGGAAAATATTACGTTCCAAAAATGTCTAAAGTGTCCGTCATTCGAAGCAATACGGTGTAAAATATTGACTACTTTCTTTTTCAATTGAAACCTTTGTTTTAGCAAATAATACCAGATACTATTTTAAAAGTATTTCCTAAAACGATCCGTACACACAAGCTAAGAAATTCATGTTCACATATAATATTATTTGCCATGTGTTAGTGTCTTACGTGTTTGTCAGGCTATAGACAAACTCAAGGATCAATAAATTGCTAATGGTGCTATGTATAGCTCCTGGACGGGAAATTCGCATTCCCGCATTTAAGTTCAAGTGTTATTGCTCTAGGCTCATCCCATGATATCGATTGGCAGTGGGACAATAACTGATGCAAAATCAGGTGAGTAGGTCAGCTAGAAGAATGGTAAAGGAAATCACATGCATAAATGTAGGCAGCATACATTTTACCGTCGTTTTTATTTATTTCACATGCACTTGCAGTCTCTTATTCAGACAGGCCCACACAATGATCGAAAAAATATATTTGGGGACTAACGCCGCCGAAGAAGCAATGTTGCTAACTCTCCATACTTCAATATACTGCATTTGGTCACAATCCGCTTGTCTGGCTTTGGTTGTATTCTCCCTATTTTATTTTCTTTTGTGTACATTGGTACACTGGATCGCTTGCCAAAACATATACTAAGCAAACTTTTTGCAACAACATAAATGCATCGATTCAGAAGCGATCACTTTCAGTATACGAAAAATGATACCATAAGGGTTGGAACAGTATTTGAAATATATAAAATGCAACGCACGAATAAGTGTTGTACTAGCTTTGGCACATTGGAAAAACTTTTATGTACTGTCAAATCGTACTCAAGAAACGTGCATTACCCAGCGGAGCATTAGTATACCCTTAAAGAAAGACAATGAGGCTGCAGAGACGTAAGAAGCATGACCCAAGCATGTAGGCAAGCATTTTGTTTTGAAACAATAGCAATTTTGCCTATGCTTACGCTTGCTCACGTAACGCTGCTAATCGAACGGACTGATAAAGGGCATTTGAATAAAAGTACGGTAAAATTCTTTCGTCGTTTACTACCGCGTTTTGTTTCTACAATTTTCTCCCAGACTAGTCGTTTTATAATGCTAATCAATATGTATTTTGCTGCTGCCGTTAAGCACTCACACTAGTGTCATATGAAAATATCGAGAAAAAGACGAGAAAAAGCCAGATCATACATTCGCATATCGTAAATGTCATACAAGCAGCCGCAGAAGTTTGTCAGTGGAGTATGTTGCAGTACGTTCAGCATGCACGTTTATCGGGCATCCGTGCCGAAGTAGTATGCACCGGAAAAGAGTGAGCCAGATAAAACGAATGTGAACATGTGAACCTTTGTGCGAATGTGGAGCGCAGTTTGGCCAGTCTTGAAGCGACATGTACCGTACAAGATAGACAACATCCGGTTTTCTTTCCTGTCGAGACCGTCGCCAACGCCACCAACAACTAACGGCAGCGAATGAGCGGCGAAAGAGATGTGAAGAGATAAAAGACGCCATTTGACTGCACGGGTTGGTCGCCAAGACAAGAAAGACTAAACTTTAGCAAGTTGCTCCGCCGACTCCTCCAAGCTATCGCTATCGCATCCCTTCCGAAGCGCACGATTGCCTACAATTTGCCACGACAAAACAGACATGCACATGCACGCACACAAGTTCGTCAGTCCGTGCCGTTGCCCACATAGCGGAATGTCTCGGCACTCGAACAGACCTTGAACAGGAGCGGGCCGACGGAACTCCCATGTTGTCGCATATATTCATTATTATATTATGCACTTCCACTTCCCATAAACAACGGCGCTCACGTACTTGTGCAATCAACCGAAACCAAAGTCAGCAAACCAGGCCTGGCAGCAAGGGTGGAAAAGTGATATCACTGCTTACGAGTCCTTCTAGAGGTCGGGAGGCGAACGGTGGCTCGTACACCAGCAATGGGTTGTTGTTATGTTGACCTCCTATGGCTCGGAGCCTGCCAACACTATGGTTTATAGGATATCGAGTGAATGTTCGCTGTAGGAAGGGTTTGGATTTTCCTTCTCCCCAACTCGCCATGGTAAAGGCATCAGAAAACAGGGCGGCTTCGGTGTGCTCCCACCATATGACCCAAATCGTTGAAATGATGCAGCGACCCAGCGTGTCCCGCTGGAATATGGTTTTTAATGAGCAAAACGGTTTCGAGAAAAACAAACCCCACTCCATATTGGTTGGAGATCGGACCGTCAATTTGTCCCATTGCTCCCATCTTGGAATGTTGGTACGCTGGCCATTGCTTCGAGGGTGTGTGTTTGTTGTGTAGCTTTTTTTCGGAGCCAACAATATGATGATTGCTTGATAGTTTGGATGAACTTTAGTCTCAACGGGTCAGATGCAACGAAAATGTGCAATGTGTCCTATTTAAGTGGTGTTCTTTTTTGTTCTTTTTTTCTGTTTCCTTTGGTATTCACCTCTTTTTTGTTGCAAAAAGCTTTTTTTCTTATTTTTGACTCTTACTTTTGAACAAAATATTGATTCTGGCGATTTATGTTACACGCGACGTAGTTTTAATTTGACACAATATTGTTCATTTAATAATCGTTCATGTTTTATGATTTTTGAAAATTTATGGGAACAAGTGAATTTATGCAACTTATTATAACATCATAAAAGCGTCCTATTATTTGTCGACCACGATAATAAAGGTCAAGTTCAGCTTCTCTGGTTCATTCAACAGCTATTGCTAGAAAGCGCCTATAACGGTAAAAATGCTTTCGTTACTGCCCATCGGCATTAGTAGATCGTACGACGGCACGCGCACTGCCGTCATTGCCTCCTATCGCACGAACTTCGCACAGTGCAGACGCTTAATATCCCAAGCACATTCGAAATTGTCCGACTACCAGTCAACGTAGCTAGCGTCACGTCGAACAAATTTGTCGCACCGATATGCGTTCACTTTCAGGGCTTTCGACGTTGGGGAGTGGTAATCATCGCACGCACACGACGCAATCGAACCTGGCCGAATAAGTGAGTAATTTATTTCAATTTCACTCTACCGAGCGTACCATTTCGCCAGTTTCGTTCGAATTCATGCCGCAGGACTGCACTAAGCAAAACATTCCGTTTGCATCGCAATGGACTGCCATCATTTCCCCCACCCTCCACGCCCGTAAAGGTGTGCATATTCAAGGCACAAAAATCGCACCACTCGTTTATTTTCGATATAAAAGCAAATTGCTTCGGACGAATGTCAGTCATTGTCGGTGCAGGGGTTTTTCGGGTCGATTGACGGACACCTCTAGATCGCGTTGTCAGTGTCGTTTGCGTATTACCACATGTGTTTGTTCTGCGTAGGTGCGCGTACGTTTGCACAGACTCTCACACACCCATTGGAGTGTGCTTAGGCGAGAGGATCCGGACGAAAAAGACGTGCAATATTCGCAAAATTGTTGCGCATTTAGCTAAAAACCATCCGTCAGTAACAATAAAACAAGTGAAAAACAAAAATCATGAAATCCTTGCTGGTAAGTTTTGTTTTGTGATGTTTGTTTCCGGGTTGCCTTTATTCTCTGCCTTCCCGTTCTGCTGTTGTACTGTGACCACGTCGTTGTGTGCAAGGGATTTGATTTTCGCGAGCCATGAAATACTGGCCTCGATTTGCGTACTCTGATCTCGTACCGCTTTCGTTTCACTTCTTTCATGACTTAATCTCCATTTTCGGTGGACTCAGCGTACAGAACGTTGTGTGGAGTAATTCCGTACCTCTCGTTTGGTGGCAGAAATGCGCTGCAACAGCACGGAAACCGTAGTACAGGCAAAAAGCATAAGCAAAAACCAACGACAACAAAGCGCTCCAACAAACACGGCAACAGAGAAACCAAAACATAGCATTAATAAATTAGACTGACCATAAGTGAAAAATTGACGAACCAAGCTCTGGATCCATCCTGATGCTGCAGGGCATTACGTTCGGGTGCGGTCAAGGTGGTCATTTTATTATTTTGTTCGTGTGAAACTTGCTGCTGGTGTTGTGTGTGCTTTCACTACGCGTTTTTGCGAGCAATCGGGTGATGTGTGCTACGAAATTTCCAGTTTTTTTCTTTCACCAGACGATGCCCGAAAGACTCAAAACATGACCTTTTTTGTACGGTTTTTTGTGTTTAAATATCATGAGGGAGGAGGACAAAAAATCAATCCCGGGTGCTATTCGATAAACTTCTTGCGATCACCAATCTTTTTTTTTTTAAATCATTCAAAATGAACGGACAGTCGGACCCTTCTAAAAGCGATAAAAATCACTGGTACGACTAATCATATTCGCTGCCAGGACGGACATGGATACTTTTTTACACACCATGAAATTTTATGGCCCAAAAGGATTATTTTTTTGCGAAATAAAATTAATCGCGATTTTATATAGCACACAGCACCGAACGCAACATGAAGTTCTGGATAAAAATCGTGCTCAATCATGCTGAAACGTATTTGATGACGGCAATATCAATTAAATAAATGGTTGTAAAACTAGGTTGAAACGATCAAATCAGGCATATTTTCTACGAGAACCTACGGGAACTGTTCAACAGCTCTTTTTATTCATTCTTTAAAGGCTATAAAAAGTATTTCCAACACAAATAGCCAACGTACGGCATTTGGGGAGGTTTTGGGTAGAGTTGAAATGTGGGTAAAGCCTTGCACCTTATTTAATAAAACACCGCAATTTATCTACATTTCATCTGCCATACAAATGGTAAACGACATTCGCTCGGCTGTATGCATACAACCGCAAACGAGTAAATAAACAAACAAGCAAGCAAACGGGCAAGGAAATAAAAAATTTGAAACCAAAGCTAGAAAAACAATCAACAAACGATAGCACGGAATCAATTTCTAATTCTGTTTGCTTCGTTCGATGCTCTCCCGACGAAGCGTCGAAGAATCGTCAGCAAACGCTCACGGTGTTTGGTCATTTAGAGCGTGGTTCCAAATTTCCCCACACATCCCTCGCTACCTCAAGTGTGTGCTAAAAAAAACTACGCACATCCGGGAAGCTCGTGTTTATCGAAAAACATCATCACAGCAACATGATACTCCTGCCTCAGTTCAGATCAAATTCGTGCGGCAAAAAGGATATTGGGATGATGCGTTTTGATGAGAAATCGTACGGCCGGCGATAGGGAGCGAACATCACATGCACACGTACACACGTAAACACAAGCACACACGCCGGAAAGCAGAACGTGTTGGAAGTATTTGTCAGACGCTGGACGACAGTGTGATCCAATCCACAGAAATGGAAATCGCTTCGGAAAAGCGCACCCAGCCAATATGGTTCGGGGGGGTTGGGTAATCGTTTAAATCGGATCATTTTCATATAGATGAGTAACGGGCTGTCGCCGCTGACGTCATCGTCATTTGCGGTTGTATGCATCGAGTGTGATGGGCACGGACTGCCTGCGGACACGGTGATTGATGTACCAACTTCCGGTTGATCCTTGGTCGATGAGCTTCGACGGTCGCCACATTTTCATCACATATCGGCGCCTCTGCCGAAGGGAGCGCACAGTATGCACGCCATAGTCAATGCTTTTTGTATGTAAATATTATTGCCATGATTTGTGAATAAAATGCACATACCAGTGGCTCGAGCAGCACTGGTGCTGGTAGACAGCGCTTTGCTTGTTTGGCAGCATGTTTTTGGCCAAAGTTTAGTCGCATCGCGCGCCAAATTGGCACAAAAAGCAGTATCTAAAATCCGCCGCCTAGTACGAAATGTCAGTAGTACCGCTCTGTGCAGAAACGGATCATTATAGGAGATGCGAAGAGAGTTTTCCGGTTCCTTGTCGCATTTTGTCCATTACTTATCGATTCTAAAGTCATTTCTAATGGTATATCAGTAGAACAGTTACCACCACCACCATCACCGAAAACTCGATTCCTTCAACTGTCAAACACTACCCAATGCCAGCCATTGTTGCGACAGTTTTTAAGCTTCGTCGTGTCTTTGAAATACGAAAAACATTCTCTGTCGTAAGAGGCTTCGAGATGAATAAATCATGCAATCGGAAATCCATTTGTGGTTCCGCCAAAGCGTATGTTTTATATGAATCTTCACAAAACTGTCGCTGTTTCCCGCCGGAATCGTAGTTCCATTTTTTTTAAATTGATAGAGCCTTGAATTAAAGTTGTATTCTATGTTACATTTTTTTCAGCAAATGTCTAACTGCAAACAGGACTTTTTTTAATGCACACAAATATTTGAATTTCATTCATCAGTTTGTTGGATAGCTTGGAACCTAGTGGCTCTGCACCGAGGTATCTCGGTATACGGCTAGTTTAACATGAATCATTCATCCCACACGAGTCGCGCTTTAAGTGATGCACATAGTAATTACGTTTCAAACGTGTTTCGATAATTGAGTGCCCGAATAGATGATGAACTCATCACTGCCTGCACCTTATCGGTGCGATAATCACTTTACATCATGGTGATTGCAGTGCACATCATTAGTAATGCGCAGCAAAGTACATTTCATTACCGCAGAAACAACCCGAACAATCGAATGCGGTGATATCAACTACTACTTTCTCGCGCGTTTCCGTTTGACTCATCATCTTTTGATTGCAGCCGCAATCAGTGTAGAGCGCAAAAGAAGGCACCATCTTTTAGGGAGGCAAATGGATGAAAAAATATGACAAACAAACGAACTGTAAGTTTACTTTCATTCTTGGTGCAATCTAGCCCGTGGCAAAGATCATGGTCCCTTTTTTTCATAGTATGAATCTTTGTCATCGTTTGACTTTGGTGGCATTTTGCATTCCTGTGTTTGTGTATGTGTCTAAAAAATTGGTCATCTAAGCACATTTTGATATCGATGCGTTACCTCGCACTCTCCGTCGCAGGGTTGAAGTGCTTTTTTTCAATCATCATTAAATGTAGCTCAGCAAAACTTGATTAAATCGATCGACCCGATACAAAGGGTCGCCTCGTGTCATCTTGTTTTAGTATCACGATTGCAATACCCGTTTGGCAGTAGTGCTCATGATAGAAGGAGATAGATCCTAAGTCAACACCAGGTTTGGTAGATGATTTCGACAGCCTGTAACATCGCTATTTCCGGTACAGACGCCCAAGTGTTAAGGTGAACCATAAAAATGTGACAACATAGCATGACACCAACAGCACTGCCACCGTAACAGTATCATACGAACACACGCAGCCTGACACCTAGCCCGATCAGTGTGGATCGAGCGCACATTGTGTAGGCAGGGTGGTAGGAAGCGAATGTCCAATGTTTGTCACCGACAGTGGCGGAAGGACAATTATAAGCACACGGCTCGGTGACCAATTCAACCAACCGTGACCAAAACGACGGGTGGTTGGTCAGGCCTGAGATGTCATTAAAATTTCACGCCTTCACACATTTTGACCAGGGCCGGCCCGGTTCCAGCACTTTTCTGCCAATTTCGGAGAAAAACTACAAACGGAGAATTTGCGGAAAAGCAGAAAAAGCAAGAGCGCACAATGCAATAGACCGGACGAAAGTGACATGATTGTGGTCAGTTCGTTCCACACCACTTGAATGCTGCTGAATCCGATGGAAGATTGTATAAATAAAACGGTTGAACGCGTGGCGATTATTTTAGCTGTTTCCGTTTTGAGACTCAACCGATGATCATGGAATGTGTAAAGACAGGCTCAATTTTCACCAACCACCGGAAGCTGTGTGCTGGGGTCAAGAGGAATCAATGGCACAATTTAAGCCAAGCGGTTCATTTGTCTTATAGCATAACAACGTTTGAGAATGCAGAGTACAGTCAAACTTTCAAGGAGTATTCACACCATCGTCTAATAGGACGCGAAACAAACCAACGCGTAAGGAAAGAAAAAAAACAACAGTCCAGTCATATATGAATGCCAGGTGAAGGTGTCGGGTATGTTTACTTAATTTTCATTTCACCCATACCGCTGCTTATTGCATTGGTTAAGTTCCGTTAAAAGAGTACTCCACACAGTTTAATTGTTATTGGTGCTCCCGAGTTCCCAGAGTACTCTTTACTTTAGCGAAGCACTCGGACGTGGTCCGGGAGTATTAAATTTCCCTTTCACTCTCTTTTCTCAGTTACTAGCAAGAAGGTAGCTTCTCACACAGTATTGAAGGCTAACGGTGTTCGCCTCACGGGAAGACAGTATGCCGTTTGTCTTGCTAGGGGGCCTATGGCACTTGAGCCTGTTTGTCTTCGTGGCAGTGACTCGATTTTATTCCGGCTCGTTCACACTGAAAGACACCCATTTCGCGGTGATATGGCACGGGTAATAAATTTCATTTTGGAAAACCATTTTTCCCACCATTCAAGTTTGCTCCACTACAGCTGTCGTTCTCGCTTGCGTCCGCTGATTGTAGCCATGGAGGATGAGGCAGGTTAAAGCAAAACCGCTATGGAAAAGGTGCAAGCCAATCAATTGGACCTACCGGGCGGATTAAAGCGCCCGTTCCGGAAACTCCGAAGACGAAGGCTCCACGCTCCTCCGTCTAGCTCTTGCTTGCCTCCGATCAATCGTGCCGGAAAGAAACCCATTTTTCTTATCCACCGACATTTAAATAAATATCGACGTACAACAGAGCGTGCGATTTACCGGTAGGACCAAGGGTGAGCAATGGTTGGAAAAACGATCACGAAAAAATTTGCACCGAGGGCGGATGCAAACTTCCGGTGATTTTTCTTGTCACCATCCGTCGCTGGAAGAAGGAAGACCATTTCTTCCCCACTTCCATGGGATTTTGCATTATCTGGCCGTCTGTTTATTTTTTTTCTTTATTTTTTGCACGCTGCAAACAAAACCACCACCAAAGCGACATTTTTCCAGAAAGCTTTTTGCGCACCGGAACGAGATTCCCATTGGCCTTTCGTTCCATTCCGTCCTCAGGGGACCCATCATTGCAATTGAAGGGATTGATGTTCCCCGAACTGTTTCCAGATTGTTCTATGAATTTTATTTTTACTCCTGTCGGTGCCTCATTCAGCGGAAGGGTCTTAGCTTCTTATCCCAAAAGTCACTCGATTGAAAGTGACAATTTTGTTACATTTACTGATTAGTCGCAGCAACAGAGGGTGTTAGCAAACAAATAATGGTTTGAGCTTTCAAATCGGACAAAGCGTTG
Organism: Anopheles merus; assembly: GCF_017562075.2. Classification (NCBI taxonomy): domain Eukaryota; kingdom Metazoa; phylum Arthropoda; class Insecta; order Diptera; family Culicidae; genus Anopheles; species Anopheles merus. Next base: position 56,046,632 of record NC_054082.1, read on the forward strand.
TTGTTTTGGTTTAGGAGAAAACCCGCTTGCACTAGGAATTTTGATCGATAAACGTGTTATATGCTTCATCGTTTCTATTTGCAATACAGCATTATGGTTCAAAGCGCCAATCTTTTCAGAAATAGCAGTATTTGTGACTGGGGTGGTACGTTACTTATTTTCTTATTGATGATGGTTAAGATGAGATAAATATAAAGAAGGAGTTTCTTTTTTAATTGGCTAATAGTAACATTAAGTTCACAAGGGTGTAAAAGTTGGTTAAAATGAGTCCGTTCATCAATCCGTTTCATCAACACTAAAATACAAATTAAAACACACAAAACTGTCCCACATACCGACTTTATAAAACTATTTATAAGTGATGTTTATACATAAAATATGAACAATATATACGTGATATATTATATAAAGTATAATACAATAGAATATCATATAATATAATATAATATAATATATCATAATATAATATAATATAATATAATATAATATAATATAATATATAATATAATATAATATATAATATAATATAAATATATATAATATAATATAATATATATTATATTATATATTATATTATATTATATTATATATATATATATATATTATATTATCTTATATTATATATATATATATATATATATATATATATATTATATATATTATATATATATATATATATTATATTATATTATATTATATTATTATATTATATATATATTATATTATATTATATTATATTATATATTATATATATATTATATTATATATTATATTATATTATATTATATTATATTATATTATATTATATTATATTATATTATATTATATTATATTATATTATATTATATTATTATAATATAAAATTATGTTACTATATTATGTGTGTACACAATTTTCAGGGGGGGTCAGTTAAGGGGTATGTTGTACGTCTGAACAAGGAACGAATGAATTAATCTGACACGTTGGCGGTACCATAACGAACGTTACGTAATATTTGGAACACCTCAATTCCCAATACAAAAAAGTCATCTATTCGCGCACCTTGCATTCGCAGTGGTTGGATAGAGTTGCAATAATGCACAACGATTTTACAATGCGTTTTTGTGCTAGGTAAACCCCAACCGTGCGGTCAGTGTGAAAAGAGCGGGAAGTGAAAACAAACCAAACAAGGTCCATCCGGCCCTTGGTCCGATGGCAAAATGCATTTGACGCATCGTGTTACGCATTTGTTGGGTACGCTGTGCATTAATTGGGTGTGCTTATCGATGCCACGCAGCGTCGACGACGATGCGATCGTGTCTGATGATAGGAACAGTGGCTTTACCATACCATAACACCTACGCTCTTTTCCAAGGGAATACTGCCACGGATGACAATAAGCCGTCATTCAATGCGCCGATGGTAGTGGAAAGCTTTCCATGGTTTCCGTACAGCAACGATGCCGTGTTCAATTCGGTAAAATCAAAAACTAGTCGCCCATCTCTTCATCCGACAACAAACAACAACGCAAAAATGTCAATGACGTTATTCACGATGGACATTTTCAGTCTTCCACGTAATACCATTTTTGAACCGAGCTCGGAAAGGTGGCATATAAACCGATACAAACTCCGCTTCCGCTTCCTGGACCACAAACAGGGTTGGGTCTCCGATCATGCATTACCTCACTGTCCGAACCAAAACTGACAGGTGTTTTAATGTATGGGAGTGTGTATAAAATAAGTAAGCATTTTGTACATCCTTGGATAAAGGCTTTGGGGAAATGGGAAAAATAAAATAAAATGAATTAATGTAACTTTAAACTAGAGAGAGAACGACAGAAACTACCTAACGCACCTCTCACCAGGGCTGAGTGATTTGTTGAACCATAAAATGTAGGTGTCCCGTTTATGTAGTAATAAAAAGAAAACTATTCTAAAGTATAATTACAAACATTGATCGAAATAAGTTTGAAGAAAAGCTATAAATATATATTTCAAATGCATCTTTATTAAGTCAAAGTCAGTATACAGCTGTCTGGAGAGATAATCTTTACTATAATGAATTCTTACTACCAGCGATACGTAATGATTAATTGATGAATGTTCATATTTATTTCTCGTTCCAGATACTCTTTGCCTGTATTGTTTGTGCATTAGCTCGACCTGAACCAGAGCCCCCGAGAGCACGCATTGTCGTGCCTGCGAAGCAACAGCAATTGCCGCAGTACGAATATGGCGCACCGAAACCAGAATACGGTCCACCAGCAGAAGAATATGGTCCACCACCGCCCACGGTGTATGGTCCACCGGCCCGTGAATATGGCCCGCCACCGAAACTGATCACTAAGAATGTGTACGTGCACGTTCCACCGGAGGAACCGACCGAGATTATCAAAAGTCCCGTACTGGAAGCTCCCATTCCCAAAAAGCATTACAAAATTATCTTCATTAAGGCGCCGGCTCCACCAGCCCCGATCAAGCAGATTATTCCACCACAGCCACAGGACGAACATAAGACCCTCGTCTACGTGCTGGTTAAGAAACCGGAGGATCCTGCACCATTGGAAATTCCAGTGCCAGAAACTACCGAGCCCAACAAACCGGAGGTATACTTCATCAAGTATAAGGAGGGCGAAAAGGAACCACACAAACAGTACGGTCCACCAGCTCCCGCCTATGGACCACCGTCTGGCCCGGCCCGGTATCAACAATTCTGAGCACCTCAAAAACTAGACAATTCCCAATTGCTCTGGAAGTCGCAGTCGAAAGAAAAAGATTTTCCAAGTTGTTTTTGTTTTAGTAGTAATTGTTGTTGTACGTTAAGTTTTTAAAAGTTTGCATACGGTGCTGTTGTTTCATCCGATTGAAAAGACATTCCATCTGTCGTTGATCCCCATGAACAGTCGCAAGGGTGTTGCCATGTGATGTACCGAAGCATAAGGTTCCTTCTTTTTTCTTAAGCAAATGGATGGAACTCTTGGACAAGAATGTGAAGGTTTCAGTGAATGAAATAAATATCCTATCTCTCCATAACTCAATGTATATTCAGTCTAACACAGTTTGATGACACTTCCTACACTTCCGTTGCCTACGATGCGTTTACGATACCACTCACTCACCCACCTGTAGACATTCGCGTTAATGTTGTACATGCACCTAAAGGAATGTTAAGCAACAAGGACCATTTTATTTGCGTTCTCCTGTGTTGAATCGTGTCCATCCGTACCGTTTGATTCCAACTAACGATAGTAGACATGTCTCTGTCTAATTCAGCTACACAATAAAGGCGATAGTTTGTTCATAGCTCAGAATCAGTTCTTAAATAGAAAAACAAGCACCGTAATGGAGAAATTGGCAAAGAACTTGTAGCTAAATATTGATCTTCCATCTATTTGAAATATCGTCTGATGATGGTTGTCATGGGTAAAGTATCTCCAAGCTTGTACAAGCTGAACGGCATACCCTTGCACAAAGCTTGCGTATTTTTGGATTATGAGTATGAGATGTCTACATGAAAACTGAACGAAAGGAATAAAGAATGTTCCCAGTTAAACCAATGAACAATGAAACAAAAAAATTAAAAAAAGGACATCGTAAGGACATGCACAAACAAGCGTTAAAGTGTATGTGCGAGGAAATTGAATTAGAAAACAATTTGTGCAGTACAAATAAAACAGAGTAGAATTTTACTGCTTCGAGATTTTGTCCACAGCTTTCGAATTCACTTACAGTGCGTTAAATTACTTTGGGAGAATCTGTTCAGCTTTGTTATCTTGTGTACAGTGGATGAGAAAAAAAAATAAACGACCGAAAGCAAACCCAGCTAACCGAAAAAAGCGTGTATGTAAAAGAAAACACGCGCGTTGAATAGTAAAAGTGTACGGCGTCAATTGACGAAGGAAGGTTATGTTTACTTTTGTCCCTTCGATCCCTACACTCATACAATCGACAGGAACGTGTTTCGCAACTGGATGGAATATTTAATTTAAAGAAAATGCAGGTACTATATAAACATCATTCGAAGATTAAACATGATTGTATTTCTTCACTCGACCGAATCGATAAATTCAAAATTAGAAACCAGAGCAAACTGGAAGGAGGAAAATTTTATTTGAGAAATATTTGTATTGGCATGATTTCCGTGGCAATGCAGTATTTCAATTTTAAAACGTATTTTACCATGTAGCATATATTTCAGAAAATACAATTTTTAGATCAATTTTCAAATTATAAGTTTATTCGTAAATCTTTTAATTTTCCTTATTTATCCAGCTGTTGTACAAAGTTTAACCGATAAACGGAGACCCGATGGTAAAAATAGACGTAACAATAGGAAGAGAAACATGATAGTCCGTTGATGGGATTGGACACCGAATGTTCCCGCAACATGTTCATCTCTGGATACGATCAGGTAATATTTGCTCTATCGTTTATCGCCGTATTAGTTAATTCAATGAGAATTGAGAATTTGTTGTTCAACCCAACAATGTTTATTATATTTACTTATGTACCTATCACCTCTTTTGTGAAATAATATGCTTACTCCAGAAGATACAAAATGTTTATTTTAAAACATTAATGCATGAAGATATTTACAAATGTACATCATAAGCATTTTTTTTTTCAACGAAACGTGCTCATTTATGTTGGAATATTTTGGCCGATAGTACAACTGAAATAAACTTTTTTCACACGTGAGTGATCGATGAACTCTCTAATATTTATTTTTTTCATTGGGTTTTTTTATGTCTTTTTGGTCAAGTCCTGGCTGTACTACTAATGGGCTGACTATCAATGACTTATTGATTACCCATAGCAGGATAGTTCGTCCTGAGTAGGGAAGGGCAGGGTCCATATGGAGCTTGAACCCATGACTAGTACGTTGTTAACTGTACCACGGGGCGGACCTTCTATATTAAAATAAGGTAATTGAAATATTAACCACTGCCTAAACCTGTGTTTATATTTTGTAAGATTTTTATTCAGTCATGAATGTAAGAGAAACTTAGAAATGACTCTTGATTGTATAGAACTTACCGTCATACTGTTCAGTAGAAACGTTATCGTGGCCCCTGGCTTCGACGGTGGTGTAGAACAGTTAGCTCGAAGAATATCGCCCGGATCGTATTTGGTGTGTTCCGTCCATAGGGTTGGTGGAGAATGAGGTAGTTCTGGAATGAGGCGTCCCACGATACCAAACATAAATAAACGTCAAAACTAGTAAAAAACCCCCTCTACAACGATGGCGCAGAAAATGAATGAAAGAACGCTGTATCCCGTAGCAACGAGAATTTATTTTGGGTGCATAACAAACGGTGGTTCACAACGAGTAGGCAGTGTCACAACTGCGTAGAAGAAAAACACAAAAGCATTGTTTGTTTTCAGTATGTTATAGGAGAACTGTACGTTTGGTCATTCACAGTGTTATTTCTTCTACTCTATGGCGAAGATGGTGCTTTTGCAAGAAATTTACTGTCCTGAACAGATCGTGATACCAGAAAATTTCCACATCACCCTAAAGCAGTATGCGAAAGGTTTGTTAAATTTTTTTTCTTTACACTGCCGCCCAGAAACGGAACCTAATATGTTTGTGTGTATTTGTCTGTGCTTACACCTATAGCGGTAATACGAACGCAGCCGTTTGATTTGTTACGGTGGTCCGCAGCATATTTCCGTAGTTTGGCACTCAATGTGCAGCCCCCGGTTAAATCACGCTACGAGCCAGCAGGACGCTTTAGACAACTAACCACTGGCATTGTTCGAGTATTAATTGATCAGGTGAGCATGTGTTTCTACTTCATACATGTCGATAGTTTAATGAAAATGAAAATTAGCTCAATGGTCGCTTATACTTGTACAAAAAAATTAAAAATTCAAGCGCATCGTAAACTAGTTGCCTTCATTTGAAGTTATTATTTATTTCAATTAGAAATGGATAAACTTTTTTTAAATCAAACATTCAATCTTGTAGCATGTCTGCTATACATAACAAATTATAATACACGCTATCAGCTAAAGACACATTGTAACACACTTTGGAAAGAACCATTGTTTTTGTCAACACAAGACAAAAGTAACTAATTTAGTGAAAACAATAACTATCCAACATACAACCCGGAACCAAATGTATGAAACTTACAAGTTCTTTTGAGTATAAATAAAACCAACTCCCAAAACAAACAAACTTGATGGATGCTATCAGAGCGTCCATATTCCTGATTTTTTAATCGAAAATTTTACCGGAAAATCAAATTTGTTCGTTACGAAAAGCTTCAGAAAAGTGCCATTTATTTCAATTGAACCCTTTAATGAACCAGTTTTAACTACTGTTTCGATTGCAGTGCATTACCACGATAGTTTACATAGTGTCATAGCAATAAATTATATGCACGATTTAGTTTTTATACACTCCAGGCAGGAACATCCTCCACTAGATTTTCACACCTCGCATTTCTACCAGACAGGCAAGTGGTGGAGATCATACTTCCGTGAGAGAAGTGTGTTGATTCACAAATACTACGACTACTACTAATTCATTACAATTCTCTGAAAACGATTTACGCTGCATACTTGGCCAACGCTGGTCGAAGTATGTAGAGCACTATGCAAACAAAATGCAAAATCGCACCACTTTACTTGTTTCTCCTGTTTATTTCCCATTCGCAAAGCTCAGGACTCGAATACTAGCAGGCTTTTATCATCTTCTACAAGGTTCTCACATTATTCATTTTTCTTTTCTCTTCTCATGCTCCACGTTTCCGTGTGTTTGCCATTGCCCGGCTGGCGTTTCATTGAGAACTTCTACGCAGCTTGGGAAAGGTTATTACGTACACAAGAAGATCCTTCTGGAGAAGTGGGAAGGTTTATGTCTGCCGGAAGTAAGAAACGTTGTTTTATTAGTAATTTTGTAAGCTCGAAACATGTCAATGCACACACACACACACACATCCACCAAACCATTTATGTGTATTCGTTGTGTTTGATCTCATATGTCCATGTTTAACAACGATACAGCTTGTCGGTCGATGTGTTGAATACTGTTTTACATTTTTCTAACATTATATTTCTATATACTCTATGAACATCTGGGATAAAATTCATCCACCATTGGGAATCGTGCGGACTTCCCTAACACGCGGAGAAAGGAAGACTTATTAAATGTTCTGTCACTACTTCGGATGTTGAATTGGTCCCAACTACATTGGCTGAAGATTATTGCCATTTTCATCGGTCAACTGTGTAAAGTAAGTAGCGGTCGGTGGTTACGAATGGAGTTGATACGATAATGATGCTCCTTTAATAATACCGATCTCATTTAATTATCTACGCTTCACCGTGAGACTGTTACTATTTCCCACACAATTTTCACTAATTCTGAAGTCTATATGATTCGCATCCTTCGCACAAACTAATTCTCAGAACTTTACGAAAACCACAGAAATGATCTGTGAAATGTTAACCGAAGATCCAGATGGAGGTGCAGCATCGATACCGTTTTGGATGTTCCGAGAGTGCTTTCTTGCGCTGGCCGATTTGGACTGCAGCTCCGTGCAAAAGTTTGTCAACGGAAGGAAAGTTCTGTAAGTTATGTTACCACTGCAGTGATTAAAGCTGTAGTATGCAATAACGTTGTTACCCAAAACCTGCTTCTGAAACTGTATCTCGAACTCTTTGCTCACATTGTCATTGGGGAATGTCTCGTGGAATGTATGAACACACAGGGACGAAGATACTGGGGCATTGGAAGAGGAACAGTTGCCGCCCGCACTTCCGAAAGTTTTGTCAACAATTTCATTTAAAAATGCCATTATTGACAAGTACCGTTCCACACTAGAGGTGAGAGGCTTCTTAGGTGACCTTTCCATGTATTGTGATGTCTGTTTAACTTTTTGATTGCAGCATGAAACCAAGCAGCATCATTTTGCTCTGTCCGGAAATATCAACACTGACGACAACGACCAACTTTCGGAACCTTCGGTTGCTCCCTCGAGGCTGGAATCTGATTTTAAGTTTTTCGGCGATGACACCGATGCACATGAATCTCTCCGCAGGGCACCAGACTTTAACAGTGTCATAGTTTTGCTGAAGCGACTTCGTGGCGATGGGGCCATTTCGATGGTCAGTGAGAGTACCCTGTCCAAGGCTGCTCTAGAGCGTACGCGTGAACGTTCGAAACAAATAGAAGAACTCAAGGTCTCGATCAGTGAAGAAGAATACAACAAACTGAAGGAACAGGAACGACATGAGCTGCTGAAGGAAATGGGCCCACCATGGTTATTGTTGTATCTGTTCTCTCAAGACTGCTCTCGTTCCAAATCGTTCAATTACGTTGAGCAATCCTCTACCTCTCTCTCGGACGACTCCGTATCAGCATATTCGATGGAAAACATTTTCGAGGACACGTTGGAATTGGATCCAACTGCCACTTTTGCACACGGCCGTCGTAAATCTAGCTTCTCTCTACCGGTAACACTACGGGCCAGGATGAGCGTCAGCTCTCATTCTGCAGCTTTCATTACAAACGAAATTCTCTCGAAGGTCGTCTGCTCCATCGATCAAGCAATTATCGACGGAGAGTGTGAGCTTTCATTAGGCTCGATAGCTAATTTCTTGGAGGAAAAATCCAACTCAAACGAAGATTTTCTTGCTCCCGCTGATCATGAAAAATTACAGTCATTTCTAAAAGAAGCGGAAAGCCGTGAACTAGAAGTGAAAGACATAAATGAGCTGTACAACTTTTTTGTAAGTGAAAGCTTCAAGCGTGCCTTGCAGGACAACGACAATGAACCACAACAGAAGGAAATATTTAGCATCTTTGGAGAAAGCGGAATCGAAGTGGATGGAAATCTGCTTGAGGCTAAAATTTCGGACAGCATGATATTAGGTCTAGTAGCACCACCGCCAATAGAAGAACCCTCTGAAGAAACAAAAGAAAAATCTGAAAGTGTAGAGCTGAGTGCAATTTTACCAACACCCTCCATGGATACACTGTTGCCCATTGTCTGTGAAGGGATTACACAGACTGATCCAATCGAAATAGCCTGCGTGCAGCGGAAAATACCTCTTGTTCCAACGGATGATCAGCGCATTACATATAAATGCAAAATATCTCCAATACCAGGTATCGGTAGCCCTTTGGATGGGACCGTTCGTGATACGTTTCTCACATATTTGGCACAACGTGCCGTAGACCAACAAGGTTTGATATATCCGCGAAATTTTCAAGAAACTCTATGCCCGCGCATCGAGTGATTTAACTAAAATCTGAGTGGATTTCAAACATATGGTGATCTACTTTCAATCTTGCCTAGGCACATTTCCCCGAAAAAAATTTATCATGCTTCCACATCTATTAAACGATGATTTTATGCCATAGGAAGTATTGTTTTCAAAGGGAGGTGATACGTTTTTTTTACTGCTTCAAAGCGTTGTTGCAATACACAAAAATGAACAACCGAGTGATAAAGAATGCAAAATCTTTTGTGCAAAGCCAGACTGCTGAAGATATATATTATCGTCACGCACATACCATTTATGATACACAATACATACCACATTTATCACATCATTATTCACTTGAGGATGACATTTTCCATTTTTCACCCTGCAGCACCGTTCATGTGAATTACTTAACGTACATATTTTGGAGCACTTGCTAAGGCATCATCAGCGTGACCAACTTGAGAGTTTGTACGGCGTTAATGGTGGTTCTCTATCTAAAGACTAGTACTAGTACAAAATCTAACAAAAAATGTACAATGAAAATGTTTTTGTTTGTTTGTTTTATCAGACTATATTTCATGGTATTGGTATTTCTATTCATCAACTAAATTCTACCAAGGTCCATCGAACGCACCAATTACTATGATACTTTTAACGGCTTGTCAAACGAAAACAGGCATACATCTCACCATATTTTTCTAGACCTTCTTCTGAATATAAATACTGGTACGGACAAATGGTCATGTGGCATTGTTTGAAACAACATTCGGCGGTCACTCATGAAGGACAGAAAACAAAGGATACCTGAACTGTGGAGTATATATAAAACCGTCCAGCTAAAAAAAAGAAAGACAGCAGTGCAGCAACCATTAAAATATGGCATACACTCAAAAGTGAACAATACAACAAGAGTTTAATGATGTTGTCGGATGCAATGCATAGCATGATTTAAAATTCTGACCCATGGAGCGGAAGTTAGCTGCTGTAATGCTGTAGTTTCCGGAAACACCCATGGACCACTTATGCAGTTTTTGACTGCCGAGGTTCAATTGTTTGTAATTTTCAGCTCCCCGTTTTCACATCAAAATTCAATGTAATTGAATGAAAGTGAATGTGAGTTTATTAAATGGCACTACCGAACATATACACGTATGGCGTGCTAGCTGAAAGAAGCAAAAAACAAACAAATTATGATTAGTAGGAAACCGAAAAACAACAAAATAGTAAAAAAAAATACAGAAATATTAAGAAACACATATCGGGGTGGTAATAAAAACTAACAAATTAACTGAAAAAGTATACACGAAAAACACACAGCGATATAGCAAATATGTAACATTATTACCACAGGGATAACATAAAATTACAGGATTATAAATTACAGGGACGACATAAAATTAGTACAAATATTTGAGCATAGAATGTATTTCCATGACGACGTTTTTAAAGGTGTATCTCACATGTTTATAATAAAGAAATATAATTCCTTATCTTGTTGCGTTGATTCTGCACGATACATTCTGCTATCCATATGATGTTACGAAATTCTTGCTCTTTTAGTTTTATGTATGAATAAAATACACCAAAATGAAACTGCTGCATAAAGCTGCGCGTGTGGAGCTTAGCTTCGTAACAGGAAAATTTGTCTTCCAAGGACCATCCATCGAGATTGTTTAGGTCTTCGAACAGCGTTCTATACTCGGCATAACGCGAGGCAACCAACCGTACTTGGTCGTAATCAGACGCGCGTCCCAATGCCAACAAACCTTCTGGATATAAACGACCACAGCATGGATAAAGATGCACATACTCTTCTTTGGGAAGTGCCGTTCCAAGTGCGTTGATGGTTATAATGATGGCACGACGATCAGCTTCAAATGCCAGTATTTCACACATAACATTTTCAGTAGCTCCTCCAATTTCTTTGCACAAGTTATAGAACTTCTCCAAATATGTTTTATACAGAGTGTTGCGTAAAATTTCGATATTCAGTTCATCCATATCCTGCTCCGAGCAACAATTGACAAAAAACGGAGCCAGCGGAGAATCGATCAGAATTGCATTGTAGAGATCAGATGGGGCTAATGTCATATTAATAGCTTCCATTTGTTCAAACAGGCCAAGTGGGTTGCACATTGCGATTACATCTAGCACTGGACGCTTGTGCAACATACCCGTAATGAGCAAGATCGTGTTGTCGATCATGTAGCTGTATGTGATAAAGTCCAGAAACTCCGCCAATGGCTGAACCGCTTGATTCCGAAGATATGAGAATTCGACAACCAATGTTTCACGCAGCCTTTGGTCGATTATAGACACCGTAATTGGGGAAGTTTCGTTCGCTAAAAACGGTCCATACTCAGTGCTTTGTAGTTGAAGCTTCAAATCTTCGAGTGTTTCACACTGTATCAAATTCAAATAATCAGACTGCTTCAAGATGCTAGATTTGAAACCACGGCACAAAGCTTCCAGATATCCACCATCAATATTGAATAAACAACCAGACATGTTTTATCGGTAAGGTATGTGCCCTGTTTAGCAGTAAATAACTTCGACTACTACCGATGTTCAACCCAAAGCAACATTGTACAGTGCTGCACTGCAAAAACTGAACTACTTTGTTTCTACTTTCTATTCCATGTATGGATGTAGTTAGAGACATCAACCATGTCATGTGTACGCAGCTAACTAATCGAAATTTACTTTTTACGCAACCCGCTGTACGACAATCGATTACGATTATGAATTATTGTTGCTAAACCTTGCTAATGCATATCACGTATCAAGTAATATGACATCGATTGTTCAAGTCATTTAGGTTGCGAATGGTGAAAACAGAATGTTAACTATAAAAACATGGCAAACATTATAAGTGCTTCATTGAGTGCGCATTTTCGAATGAGGTTTGATGTGTTTTTTTAAAGATTTTTTTTTTGTCTCGATTTATGAGGTAATTATTACATACATACATTATAGACATTTTAATATTGTCCAAAGAAAGCATATAATTTAAAAAATAGAAAATTATTTATCTTTTTAGTCATATTTCATCATTTTGATCGAATACTAATTCATCTCATTTGGTTGTCAAAAGTGCGGATTGTGGAGGTGCGGATCAAAGTGTATGAAGACCAGGTGGTCTCGTCCCATACAAATTGACAACTAATTTCGGAATAAAAAAAGCTCCTTTTGACAGAATGGGTGAAATGAATTTCCATAGGAACGGTTCGCTTTGTTCTTAGCAACACATACGTAGTACACATTGGTGTCCTCATCGACGACATTATTTTGATCCAAAAATGGATTTTAATTAGTTCAGATTTGGTTTAGCTTACAAAAAGAATTATTTTGAGTGCTTTTTAAAGTATTTCAGTGCAAATAACGAAGATTCTAAGATTGTTTGTGTATTTGGCAAGTCGTCATAAAGCTTGTTTGGGGAAATGTTTTCACCCATGCTGTCTAAAAGTGACGTCCAACTTTTGCTATAAAAACAGGCTATGAGACCACCTGATCTTCATACACTTGGGTGCGGATTATCAAGCGTGCGGATTAAAAAGGTGCGAACTACCGAGCGTGAACTGTAATTTTTAGTAGGCACGTTTTTCCATGTTTCCAAGATTTTAAAATTTTCGCAATAGGCCATGAGATTTTTTTAAAATTTTCGAACACACCTGCTATCGAGCTGATATCGAATCGAACTATCGATAACAGCTGTCAGCCTACTATCGAGCGTTCAATTAAAAAGCATACGGCCTGATGAGGTGAAATATACAGCGAAATGAACTATGTGACAGATAAAATATCTGACAGCTAACGCATCACAGTAACTAGCTGATATGAAATGTATACAAAAAATATGTACAAAAACGCAACTAAATCCATCAAAGAACTTCAATATCAAGCATTTCGTTAATTTTCAGTCATAAGTTCAACATTCCTTCCTATTTGTAAATGTTCCGCTTAAGAAGATATATTTTTTGAGTTATTATCGAAAGCGGGTGTCGTATCTCCTCCAACCCTTTAGCTTTAGCTGTCAGATATTTCGCTGCACATTTCACCTGGTCTGTCCGCACGGTAACAACTAAAAAGCGTTCAACTTTTTAGTGCAACTGCAACTGTATTTGATGTAGAACTATACGATAAAGAGTGTCAATTAAACAATAGTTAAACTATACACAATCCTGAAAATGGTGAACCCCTTTTCACTTTAACTACCACCCTGTACTGCGAATGCAAACTAATTATGATACTGGTGAAAACACGGGACGTATAAGATAATCAGTTATGCTGCTGTGGATAAATTAACGATGACGATTAAAACTACATTTGTGTCGCGGCCGTTTTCTGTGCCTTTCAACGTCGAAAAGCCGGCAAGGCTACAAGAACCGAGCCTTTCCGCCATCGTTCGAGCGGTGAACGATAAATTGAAATGTACGACCGATTCCGCCCTTATCGCCGACGCTGTCAACGTATCAAATCATTTTACGATGAAACAGTTCGTCGGTCAGTGCTGGATGGATGCATTCGAAGCACTGCAAGCATCGCCCAATCCTTATGAAATCCCATCCCCGATGAAATATGATGGCAGTCGGCAAAGTAAGCCGAGCAGCCGTGTCGGTACGTGCTATTTTAGAGCGAATCTCATGAATGATGTGTCTTCCTGTTCCGGTGTTCAGGTCTCGACGTCAACGAAATGATCTCTCAGATCTGAATCGTTCGCCCTGTAGAAAGCCATGCCGGTTGCGCGGTCTTCAAATCCTGCACCAAACGAAGGCAATTTATTAAGTAAGGAAGATGCACTCCCTTTTGTGCCTGCCCTTCCACTTTCTCTTTCCGTCCTACTGACTTCCACTGCAGTGCAGATGCAGTACATGACAATCTTTTGCCAAAAAAAAAAAAGATTTCTTCAATTTGAAGATGGCAACAGATGGATCCAATATCTTACAGCTAAGTTATATTCCATTGTGTTATGCCATCGCCGATAATACGCAAGACGTACCTTGGCTAGACGTAGCTTGTGAGGCTTATTTGAATGTATACATATTTTTTCTCTACATTACAACACTAAACATCACTGATTTTACATTTCGACATTATATGGTGTAGCATGAAAAAGCATCGTTGATAAAGATGGACTGTAACAGCACAAGACTTTTTTTTATCTTTATCTTGTTCGGTAGTTTAAGAATGTATAACTCCGTCCAGATGCGAGTCATTCAAATTGATGCATTGCTGGTATCCTTCTAGCACCAACAAAAGCGTAGATCGTGGGAGAAATTTATTAATGGAACATTTCAAGTCGTAAAGTAAATATGCTGCAGGTTGGTCGCTCTAAACGCACACACTTTCATAACACACATACACTCACATTCAGACACTGTTTCTTTATGCTCACTTCGTCAAAGACGTGATAGTACTGAAATTCTGCAGTCATTTCCCTTCTTCAATTAAACGCCACTCCAACTTTTGCCCCAGTGGAAGTCCGGTAAAGGTGTGCTTCAAATAAATCGATGTTAAGGAAATTAAATTACACTTTGTTGTCTGATCTATTTCATACAATTATTCGCTCGCTCCAGCTGCATCCCATGGGTAAAGAGAGATGCCCAATCGAACAACATGAAATGAGCCAAGAATGCAATTAAAAGTTATCCCGCGGTTCTTTTCTTCCAGCACGCTCTATCGCGCTCACAAATAAATAAAATTGGAATGCGTTTCACGCTGTTTGCAGAGCAACTTAACTTAACAGTAAGAAACACGATACAGACTATCGGCATCTTCCCAGAACACTGAACACATGAAAACTGCAAAGATTTACAAAATTTACAAATTAACTAAAAAATCGAATCAATACATTCTTCGTAAGAAAATAGATTAAAAATGAAGGCATGTGGAATATATTTTTAGGTGTGTTGGGTTTTAAATGAAAAGCACTGTTAATTCTGCTCAATTCTGCTCCTAGCAACCATTTTACTAGTTGTTGATAACAATCAACGGTTCATTTAATCTAATACGACAACCGGTCAGATAGAGGGCGACATAAGAACAAAGGCAGAAAGAATAGGGACAATCACCGTCAAACCAATCGAGAAAGCGAGAGGTTATAAAAGAATCTAGCGCAGAAGTAGCGACTCTTTTGTTACGTGGTCACTTCGAATTTAATAAAGTATGTTTTAACCTACAGCAAAAACATGTGTCAAACGAATTTCAACAAAGTTTTCCGGTTTTCAACATCAGACTTGGAATGAGATAAGCCATAATGTTGCATCACTTTTTTTACCAAACATTGAAACTACTTTTACAATCTTCGAGACTCCATTTACCGACTGCATTCCGTTAGATTCGCCACCGCACATCTCATGTCCTAACCTGGAACGATTGAATCATACCGCCGGATGGATTATGCATGTTTTGAATTGTAATTATGGTCATTTCAAGGAGTTCATTTCCATTAAATGTTAATTTATTTTTATGTTTGCAATAAAAATGTGTAAAAAGATTTGTTCATAACAGACAAGGACGGCTAAAGAAAGGCCCTCATGTTTGGATTTTGTTTTTAACATTAAAATTTGTTACGTTTTAAGTTACCACCGATTGAAGTGATGGTCTAAAAATAGATGCATTGTAAAACCGTAGTCTTATAAATTCGAATTTGGAAATGTAAAAGGACTGTAAGTGTAATGATCATATGTAGCTAAGGCCAATAAAGCTAGCTGAACAGCTTTTCATCGAAGATTGCACCCAATCCTTAAAAGATTTCGAATCTCGGGAATGGGCCGTATATTAAAACATTAAAAATACTATTTTGATATATAAAAAATTTACATGCTAAGTTTTAACAACGTTCATGAGACAAAATGAACACGATTGAGCCAAATATTACCACTTGTGCTTAAATGTATACTGACTACTTCAGCTACTACTACTACTACTTCACTAACTAAAACGGAATTATACAAGTGCAAAAATGATCATATGATAATGATAACTGAAAGATTAATTTGTAGCAGATAATCTGTATCCTTCAGATTTTACCTTTTCGTGATGTGAATTGAACACAGAATTGTGCAGTTTGTTATCCAAGATACGGTTAAATGTTAAACCCCACATCAATTCATACGATAATTACCCAAAGCCACTTACCTACTACCGTTAACACATTTGTTGCAACGCCCGTGTAGAATGAAGGTGCATCCGCTGTAACTTCGCACGTGAAATTACCCGATAAATTAAACCCCACATTTCGTAACGTTACGTGTGTTGCATTCGATACGGTCATCTACGAATAAAAAAGACAAAAAAACGATATTAAAGACATTTATCGATAAGCAACGCCGAAATATCAAGCATTTTAGATATTTGGGTTTAATATTATACTGGGGTGCATTTTTCTTACTCAGATACCATCTTTCTATCTAAACCCATCTTCAACATGTAGATAAGAGCACACGATCTTATCTTTCGATGGATCGGATTAGACTCAATTAGTTGCGGACCAGACGGAAATTGACTAACGCACCCGTAGTCACAAACACCCAGAGTCAAGAAGTTTGTGTCAGTTACGCGGTGATTGTGGTATCGTAATAATGGGTCTCATTTGTGTGCTGTTGGTCATTACGGTTTCTGTGCATGTCACGGTGAATGGTGTGATCGGCAACCCATTGTCTAACTTTGTAACAGTCCCTAATTTGGGACCAACCCATCCGATGGATAACCCTGACTGGGTACCCCCAACAGCTCCCACCAAAGAAAAGGACCGCGAATATTGGTTGACCAGTGGACAGGCTCGACTACGACGTCAACTGGAACTGAACGAGCAAAACATAAACGTGGCCAAAAACGTTATCATCTTTCTCGGCGATGGATTGTCAATACCAACACTCGCTGCCACCCGCATGTATTTGGGGGGCGAGGAACTGGAACTTTCGTTCGAAACCTTTCCCCACACGGGACTGGCGAAGACATACTGCATTAACTACCAGGTATCGGATTCAGCTTGTACGGCCGCCGCCATCCTGACGGGAGTGAAGAACAATTATGGCACTATCGGGGTCAGTGGTCATGTGCCGCTAAGAAACTGTCCACTCAGCTTGCAGGAGTCGAACCGTTTGACATCGATACTGAAGTACGCCCAAGAGGATGGTCGCTCGACGGGGATCGTCACAAACACACGAATCACCCATGCAACGCCGGCCGTTGCGTACGCCGTCTCCGGGGCGCGATACTGGGAAGATGATACGGAATTACCCCCGGGCTGTGTAGACATTGCAACGCAATTGGTTCACGGCGACATCGGGACGAACCTTACTGTAGCCCTTGGAGGTGGATCAAGACATTTCTATCCAACCGGAACGTTGGACCGAAATGGCGAACCGGGAAGACGCACTGATGGTCGCAATCTCGTCGATGAGTGGATCAACGATGCAGTCGCTCGTGAGTTGCAGGCCCAGTTTGTTCACGACCAGGTAAGTACAGGCCCATGAGAATCGCTGCAAAATTGATCACCTCATCGAAATGTTCCTCAGACTGGACTCATGGCCATCCGACCCGAGCTGGTGGATCGATTGTTCGGTTTGTTTAGCGGAAACCACATGTCTTATAGGATGTTGGCAGATGCGCAACGTGAACCATCGTTGCAGGAAATGACAATTAAAGCTTTGGAAATTCTCCGACGCAATGACCGTGGATACGTACTACTAGTAGAAGGTATGTACAGCCATTCGATTTTCATTGCCAAAACATTATTTCAAACATGTATAGAAGTAACATAATGTTAAACTGCCTACTGCCTCTTGATACCTGATGAAACGACAATATTTCATATAATGTCTCATACCTTTTATGATAAAACGGCTGTTCCCGAGATGCACTATTTATGCGTACCGAGAGGAAAACGCGTATCTCGAATTTCTAAGTATGTCGAAAAAAAACTTCTTTAAAAAACATTCTTCTTCTTTTGGCACAACAACTGTTTTCGGCCAAGGCCTGTCTATACCACTAGTGGGCTTGACTTTCAGTGGACCTATTGATTTATCCATACCAAAATATTCAGTCCTACGGTCCACTCGAGACTTGAACCCTTGACGGGCATGTTGTTTGGTCGGGGGAGTTGACGACTGGAACCGGACAAAAACCCAAGGCGACGTACAGTTGAATTAAAAAAAAACATTGCATTTCTTCATACTTTAAAAACTTTTACAAGCATTCATACTAAATAGACGTAGCCCTGTTTGACATTACATATTGCATCTAGAACAGTAAATTTCCTTGATGGCCTACGCTTATCCGAGAATTTGGCTTTCAACCAAACCATTTGAACATTTCCATTCGGCCGCGTTGCTCAAAATCCTCATGGCGTTTTATTTCCGTCTCGCCCATTTACGTGCTCAGCTGGTTCCCATCGCTGACGATGAGAACGAGAAGATGACGTGTTGACGTGATTGATGCAGAATTCATCCGTAACTAGTTCCCACACAAATCCTCACCACATCAACTTCTACAAAATCCACCCTTTCTTGTAATCGAGGTTCGCAATGGTGCAGTGATTCAATTTTTCAAACCTCATGTACCACCAGCGTCGTCAGTACGTGCTGCAGGAAGTTAGTACTATGGTATTGTTTTAGAAGTGATTCACGTCAGTTGCGTCAAAGTCCTAACGATTCGATCTCGCATTGTTGTGCTTCACTTGCTACCAGCAGATGATATGCTTGTTCATAGTCCTTGGAGTTACCGATTCTTTGCCTTTTTGCCTTTTTTCCTCGGATAATAGGTGGACGAATTGATCACGCTCATCATGATAATTTGGCAAAGCTAGCATTGGATGAGACAGTAGAGCTACATCGGGCCGTCGAGAGTGCTGTTCGACAGCTGGATGAAAGCGTCCAGGAAACACTGGTACTGGTGACAGCCGATCACTCGCATACATTCACGATCGGAGGATATCCGGTGAGAGGTAACGATATCCTCTCGACCGGAGATTTTTCGCGCTTCGACCGGATGCCGTTCTTCACGCTAACTTACGCGAACGGACCAAGTTATGCGGATCATTTCTATGAAAATGGGGGCCGCAGGAATCCCGACGACATGCGAGACCGATTCCACGACCCCGACTTTACATATCCGGCCGCTGTTCCCTACGAGGATGAAACCCACGGTGGAGACGATGTAGCCGTATTTGCCAAGGGTCCGTGGGCACATATTTTTAGTGGACTGTACGAGCAGCACGTCATCGGACACGGACTCTTGTTTGCTGCCTGTCTAGGCCCGGATACATTCCAGCAATCGGACGCTTGTCGTGAACGGCTGCGTGGAGGTACAGCAACACCCATACGAGGCTTAGCACAACTACTAGCAATACTTATGGTGGTTGTATACATCCGAACAAAAACGTTGTTGTTAGTGTAAAATCAAAATTCAAATGAATGGTAAAGATGAGTAATACAAGCAAAAAACCAAAATTACTTTAAGTAAGGGTAATAAATTGATTGAAACGGCTTGGGAAACATGCATTAGGACATTATTTACAACCGAATCCCGATGAGTATCCTTTTGCAAGTCGCAGTTGTACTATATGCAAACAGAAAACTCCTCGAGTGAAACAAACAATAAACAAAAAACGCAACTTTTACGATAACAAACGACACTTTTCGCTTTTTATTTTGCAAACTTTTGTGTTCGTGTTTTTTTGGTACCGTTAACGGACCTAGCATCCACCTTATCCGGGGATGGAAGCATGGAAGACAATTTGAACCTTTTAATATTTGATTGTGCCTATCCTATCACTTTGTTCCATGCTTGAAGTTATTTTTTCGTTTTTCATACAGCTTTCCCCGATCCAAACGGACCGTAGCACAAACTTTCTATTCCAGTGTGCCATTTTGCTATTTTCATGCAACAACGCGGTCGGTAATCGATTCCAGGTTGTTTCTCCTGCGCCCACAACCAGAGCACCTGTAGGCCTTCGGAAACCGTAATTAATCAAAAACTTTTTCCCAGCTCCAACTGCCTTCGCTACTCCCCTTAATGCTTCAGAGCGCGAGGGATACTAGGGCAAAGCGACAGTAGGATATTTACCACCCCGTGTTACTTTCCTTCTCGCAGAGTGAAATTAGAATCACCTAATGAAGTACCTCCGCTCGGTGCAATCAATCGATTCGCACGGCACCTTCGCTAAATACTTTCGTGCGAGACCAAGATCGAGCATACACCTTCAAGGTATGTTGTTTCTAGACTATTGCAAGAAAGCGGACGAAAGGAAAGTTGGAATTCACTAATACAAATGGACATTCCCATCCCTGCGAATGGTGGCTGTTTGGGAGATGTGTATAGCATCCCATTAGACGAACCGTGCTCCCTCTAACAACTGACCGCTAATCCGAATGAAATTCCGCACGCCGCCCGTATATTCTCTGTTTTCTCTATCCATCATGCTGCACGTGTCAGAAGTTTTGCTGTTCATCGTTTCAAATCCGTACACGATACGTGCAGATTGCTTTGCCATTTGTACAGCTTTTACTCGACTATGTTTCGTTACTTTCAAACACAGCATGAAGCAAATGATTGGTCTTATAAAAATGATCACTTACGGGGTTCCGTCTTTTTGATGTTCGCGTTTGAGTTGGGAAACTGATGTACAGCGATTACTTGGAAGAGGCATTACTTCGTGACCAACTCCACCTTTAGAATAGTGAACATATCACAGGAATGCTATAAAAATCATATCCTCCAGTAGATCAAAATATTTATATTCGACAGGAAAGTAAAAGAAACTGTAATGTCATAATGCAACCAAATCAACAATCAACGCAATTAAGTAATAATTTAAATAAATTACATTAACATTTATTTTAAGACTTTGTATGCTGTATCATTCTCTGCGCAATAAAAAGCAAAATATGGCTAATGAAATATGATTCCCACTATTGTTTATCCTAATATAATATTAATTTACCATAATTTTAACACGTCAGTGATGACATTCATCCTTTATATACGCTGGAATATATCAATAAAAGTAATTAAAAAATAAACAAATTAATATTTCAACATTACCACCCATCTTTCCATCCAACTAACGAAGACAAAATTGTGCCTGACTTATCCTAGGGCTCTTGAGCGTTCCCATCAAGAGCAAGCAGAAGATCAATTACTTGCACTCGAACAACTTCGTAAGACTTTCGACAAATCATCCAAGGCACGAAAGGGAGAGGTTCATTCTTGACACCCTTAAGCGACTTCTTTTATCCTTTTTGCCCATCGGTTCACGCCAGGGTGACGACTGGCGTTCAAACACGACCCTCGATTTTGCGTTCTACACCGCCAGTACTATACCATCAATGGAGCTATGGTTTCTGTGATTTCTTGGGCACAAGTTTGATATTAAAAATCATAATTAATGATCTTAATTAAAATAAAGCCATCAGCGAATAAAACAAAGATGCTGCATGCTGTCGTTTTGCAGTCTGATCCCCGCCACAAGACAAGCTAGAACCCAAACGTACAACGACAATAAAAAATCTAGATGCAAAAACTCCCGGGCATGAGCTGATCCGGTTTGATTTAGATTTTTTCCACAACGTAGTCCATCTGCCTCGATACGGCGCTTTTGACGGGTAGTCATAGCGCTAACCGTTTTTTGTCCAATGCGGATTCATCGTAGCTGTTGATTTCTTTTTATGTAATTAAAATTGTGTTTCTTCTTTCACTTATTTTCGTAACCACCTTTTACCAGTGCAGACCCAAAGCAACCCTTTTGAGTGGGTATCATCATTAACGTTTCTTATCAAAAATTATCGGTGACCAACGCTCGGAATTTTAAAGGCTCCAGAACCGTAAGTCGAAAAATAAAACAGAACATCATCTTTGTAAAATAAAAGCATAAAAGCAATGAATGTGGTATTACTTTATTTATTATTTTTATTTTCCTTTGCGATTGAGAACCCCTACCCCTTTCAAGACTAAAAATGTAATAATTTAAAAATAGTATGTTGTAGATCTCACTACGTGTGACAAATAAAATATAAAACAAGTAACTTCAAAAATCGGATGGTTGTTTCAGAAACTAGTTGACCGCTTTCAATAGTAGGTAAGTAGTAGCAAGTTGCCAAAGTAGTGTACTAAACTATTGTATACACAACACCTCACTTATCGCTCATTTTTTGGTAAATGATTATGTTGGGCTGTATGTATGATTTTAGAAAAGATAATGTATGCTACGTTTTAATTTTAAATCCCTCCTTAAACTTGAGAATATTATATCGAAATGGTAGGAAGCTAGACATGGGATTGGAAATCACTCAAGAGACGAAGAAAGGAATTTTCATTTAATTGAATTGAAATTCTCCGACCATTGCCATTCCTTCAATGCTACAAAGCGAGGATTCGAACAGCATTACAATCATTTGCCCGGCCTTTTAACCGTTAAAATATAGGGTCGAAGCCATCTATACATTCCATCGTCACATCAGGATTCTAATCTTCTGTTATAAACGGCTGCCTGATGTGCGTTACAGACACTAACAATAGTAGCAGTGATGTATCTTCCTATATGGTCTACATTGTTGGTCTTGCACGTTCAACGAGTGATTATGCAAATAGGTGGAAAATTGATACCAAACCTTTGAGTAAATTTATAATGAAATAACTTCACACAAAATCACTTCACACATCTGCACTATTTAAATCTTGTTCGGTTGCTTACAGTTTTGCCCTATCAAATTCATGCATTGGTAGCATAGAAATTGTCGAATCCCTAAATCCTTAGCTAGAGGGACCGGTCAGAATTACGATCGAAGGCAACGCGTAATACACCGCAATCATTTGCCATTATTTACACAAGACTCCAGCACGCCTTAGAAATACAGCGTACTATTGGGTGCCCTCGGTTACGAAGCATTGCCAGGCGAGGGAAGAAACACTGTTTACTTTGCGTTGGTTTACACGACACGATAACCGTGGACAGTAATCAACGGTTAGCTTCAAAAGCGGTTCCAAGCGCATCGCCGTATGACGTTTCACAGATTAATTTAAACCGTCTGTATTGTCGCTGCGATGACAAAGACGAATGTTCATTATTTGAGGTGGCCGTGAAACCGCGATCCAATGCAAAGACCTTCCTTTAGTTCATCACACGCACACCATATGTTCAGTTAGGACAGGAAACTGCCTTCCTGTCCACACGGTAACAACCGAACTGTGAAGCGAGAGATAATCCAAAGCTGTCTGAATGTCCGGCAAAGCTCATTTCTTGATTAGATATGCAAATTGATTCATACTGCTGCTCTAATACTGCACTGTCTATAACATTTCACTGTCCGTGAAACAGCATCCTTGCCTGAGCAGCATGTGCGTGACCATTACAGGTAATAAAGGCGATCTGGCATTCGGGCCGTCCTGATTTGGTCGCCCGAAATGCTGCCACTGACGGGAAATGTTGTGAGTGTGCTCCATGGCCATACCGTGTAATGTGCTTCACCGAGTGGAACTAATTGTTTTGTTGAAGTGCTGATGGACCGCACGGAACAACAATCTTCGATAGCAACCTTCAACCTTGATCATGATAAGACGTTCCGATGCGGTAAAACGAACCACAGCAAGCGCCCGATACAGATGGTTCCCATACCGGCTTGCGAGACACGTTTGGTTGATTAATTAGGCGCTCATTAGGTGCCGCTATGTCCTGGGGAGCGCTCTGCTCGACCAGAGAGAAGATTAAACAACCGCATCGATAGACCCCAACGCCAACCGTCCAGAGCTGGCCGAGCAAGCAGAATGCTCATTATTTCTTGACGCTTGAAATCTGTATCCCCTTTCACCTGTCACTACCAGTGGAAAGATTCTTCCTTCAACTCTTCTGCCGCTAGAGCAATAACCATAACAGTTAAAAGTGCCCCCGATAAGTGCAGATTTTCCCGGTGCAAGAGACATTTAAGACATTTCTACTCCAGGGAGTTGTTGCAAGTAGCTAACTAGAGTCTAGAAAATCTCGCTGCAAGTGTTTGCGCGTATTGCTCTAATGGTCACGTGATTATCTTCCGGGTTTTATGACACCGCCACTACTGTCATCAGCCAACCAATTTGCGCTGGAACAGTCACCCGTAGGAAGTGTCGGAAAGATAGGAAGTAACATCACACTCACTAAGAAAGGCAATCACGACTAACTCGACCATGTGCATCGGTAAGCCCTGAGCTTGTGGTCAAGAGTGAAGCAGTCTGCTAGCCCCTTTACGTACTCATCCATCTGATGAATCCGACCTCGGCTGTAAGGCGGCAATGCAATACCGAAGAAGTGAGAGCAGTAGGTGGTAAGATATTAAATGTAATTGTTATGGTTAATTCTTTACGACAGCAGTCGATCCTTTTAGTTGTGTCTTAGTCACGGAGGGAAACGAAACAAAACGATGGGTTTTGTTGTTGTTTTTTGCTCCTTTGTTTAAGGTATGGTATGTAAGAGCAAAGTTAATCTGCTGCAATTACGAACACATAGCAGGAAACAGACATTAAAGTTAAAATGATAACAATCTACAACATTCGGGGCATTAAAAGAGCAAACATCTTTACCATCGTGTTGTAGTGTGTCTGTGTTTTAATTCTCTTCGCAGTGGTGAATTTTGTAGGAATCTTGCCCTAATGATGAGATATATTTTACAACAATATCAGTAGAATAAATATTTCTGAACCTTCCACACATTATCTGGTCGTAAGTGATACATCGAATTTGCATTAAATTACAACAAATAAATTTGAGCTAAAAAAACTTTTTAGATCATTTATTATACATTGAAATGTTTCCCAAGTCCAAGAAAGAATCAATCAATTGCAGGATGATGGACCATGATTGTTACCGATCATAATACTATAATCACTATCAATGCTGTATACTTAGGCGGTTTGTTGACAAATGAGAAACATTAAACTTCTTGAAGCACTTCAAATAACAGCGAACCGGTTTATGATCGAATGAAAAGTCAAACTATCACAATCAAGATTATGCCAAATTCATCCCATTCGTCTACTGTCCTTAAAAAGGATGCTAACTTTTATTGTTGAATCAACCTTTCACCTTGCTCAAGCATGCTCAACCCCAAGAGTTTTCGTTGTAATAGCTTGTTATCAGTCAAATCCATCCTATCTTCTATCGACCAACGTGCGTTGGTATGTCCGTTTGAAGATATTATTTTTTTATTCTTTTTTTTTTTCAACAGAAGTGCTCTTTTGTCCTTCCCACAAGAAAAGTCTTGATTTAGTTAACCTTTTTGACAGTCAATGGGGCATAAATTTTGCTCCTTTCACGCTCTTACCACTTCATATACACTGGAGTGTATCGATCGAGTTCAGTAACGACTCTGCATGGATGTATGTATATGTGTGTATGTGTGATTGTTTGCCTTACGGCTTGCAGATAATCACGGTTATGCGTTGGTAGGGAAACCAAAAGGGAAACCCCCCTCTGAGTCAGAAATCGTTAGACGTAGAAACCGTACATCGGCGTCTTGAAATATAAACTAATTAACGTCATGCACACGGGGTGACATTTTATCTTCACGCCTTCCTTCGCTTCCACTCACCTATCCGTGTGCGGAACGCTTTGGATAAGCAATATCACGTTGATACAGATAGGTCTTTAAGAAAACAGGAAACAGCGTTAACCGTTTTTAAGAGTTAACCGTGTGAGTAGGAGACGTTTCAGAAAGGAAAAGATGAAATGGAAGCGCTCAAACATGGTGACAGCATATCGTTTTGAACGGCAATTCGTCTGCATGTGAGAGATTTAATCCTTCCCTTGTCACATATTCTACCTTCATCTCGCAACTTTCATGTTTAGCAGTAAATAATACAAACACGATCAACAAGAAATGTTGTTTAATAGCAAATGTGTAAAGCAAATGGAAAAATTAGCTAAACGATAGTCAAGATGCACACAATGAAGAAACCTTACCAGTAATACATTGTTACATGCGTTGAGTATAGTGCTTATATTAAGCAAGGTGTAATTAAAGGTTAATATAATTTTTTTCCTTGAAACTTACATGCTAAACATTTGTAAGTTATACGCTTAGTTGATAAGCAAAGGACACATCGCATTGTGCTTACGCCATACATAAAAAAATATAAAGATTTGAGATCATTAAAAGAATACAAACTGTCAATGGGAAGAGTGTGCTTATGGATTGTAATCTTCTTCCCAGTGGAACAATACTTCGTCGCGAATTGGCCACATGAAAGGATTTAAAACAAATGCTTCAGTTAAGAACTACTCATACCACTTCAAAACAGGAAGTGATCTACCAGGGCGGATTATGTGCGCGCAATAAACGCCATTGTTGAAGATAAATGCCTTCTCAGTTGGCTTCCTTTAAGAAAACAAAGCAAATAAAATCCACACATCAACGGATCGCTTATACACCGCTCGCATGTACTGGAATGGCCCAGATTTAACACTATGCCCACTGGTATGCCAGACACCAGACCTGAAATGTGTCCTTTGGCATTCTATGCAAACCTCCCTCTTTTCTATACAACCAACAACAAATCTACATTGTGAGAAATACACAGTGTCAGAGCGAGTCGTTTGCAGCGACGGGATTCGGGTTACGAGCAATTTTATGTGACTTTTTGCAGACAAATCCACAAGGGCGTACAGCAAATGCAAGTTTTCCAGCATCAACCGTGCGATGCGTATGATAGAAAGCCGTATGTTTCGTTACATCTTATCTTGGTTGAAAAGAAAATCACTTTTATTAAGCACTCCCATCGCCTCCCACGGGCGCTAAAAGCATGGTCGAGTAGCTTCCGGAAGCGTCAAATGCTACTCAGTGTTTCGCTTTCTCAGTGGTCGCAGCAACGACGACCTGGCGTATCCTGGATGGGAGCATCAAAGAATACTCATCTTTTCAATCTCTTTGGTATGCCTGTGAAAGGAGCTGAGCCATTCGCAACATACACAAAATGAAGTGAGAACAACTCAAACACGTCGTTCTCATTTCGCAATATCTTCGCACACCCAGTGTTCATGTTTACGGAATTACAACTGCAAGAGACCAATGTGAGAACTTTTGGATTGTGGGCTTTATCGTTCATTTTCAGCACTTAATTGCTGCTCAACGATGCCTCGTTAAATACCATTCCAGGGTTAAAAGGTTAAAGCGTAAAGCGCCTTGAAGCAGTAGAGCTTTCAACCAGCTTCATCAAAAACTGGCTTTCACTGATGAACAAGCACATCCTGATGACGTGAGATGTCAAAACAAATTAATATACCTGCACCGAGATTACGAGATTTTTAACGATAAGTTATACAATGACATAAGATAAAAATGACTGAAAACATTAGCCCAAAATTTTAACAACTGGAATAGTGGCTGTTGATAACAATCTAGCTAACTACTGGTATATAGTATGATTAACTTTTTGCCAATAGAAAGGTTTCATGTTGGATCGTTAACGTAATAGCACTTTCCCAGATACAGCTAAAAACTTAGTAACATATACTACATCAGAAACATATATACTATAATATAATAAATATGGATTCGATATTATGTAACTATAATTTACACACTCTTGGGCCGGTCTGATGGTACAGTCGTCAACTCGTACGACGTAACAACATGCCCGTCATGGGTGCAAGTCCCGAATAGACTGTGCCCCCATACGTAGGACTGACTATCCTACTATGGTAACAAGTCACTGAAAGCCAAGCTCACTTAACTAGTGGGTAGAGGCAGGCCTTGACCGACAGCGGTGGTTGTGCCAAAGAAGAAGAAGAAGAAGAATTTCCACACTCGTGGTATACTCGTCAAATCGCTCGATTTGATAACATACCCGTCACGAGTTCAAGCCTCGTATGAACCGAGCCCATATACGTAGGACTAACCTGCTATAGGTAATCAGTAAGTCCATTAGTGGTAATATGGACTGACTTTGACCGACAGTGGTTATTGCGCTAAAGAAGACGAATAAATAGGCTATAAAGTAATTTAAGTAGTCGCAGGCAAGGCAAGTTTCGGTAATAATAAATAGATATGAAGCGATGTGTTAACTACCGGTTATCAATATGGGGTTTGGTTGTTGCATTCAGATTTACTGTCGAATCGCTGGATGTGAAAAACAAACGTTTTGTGTGCGAAGCTATTGATTTTTAAATTCACACTCACTACGAATATCAGTGTGTAGCAGGTTAACAAAATAAAAGTTGTGTGTGTGGATTTTCAGGCTGGCAATGATTGCTTAAATAGGCAGGAAAGAAATACGTGAACAGATGATATAAAAAATCTTTATGTAACTATACCATCACAGAACCGATGTCTCATCAAATGCTAAACACTATACATGCTTATGCAATATCTATATTTTTGATTAAAAAAATATCTGTTTTGTGCAGGATCCCATATAATAATAGAGAATTGCATACTCACATCTACTTTAATACCAGTAAACGGAAAGATTTTTGCTGGTGGATTTTCGAACGGTGAATATCGGTAGAACTCCAGCGTGCCTCGGTACCATTTGACGGAGTAGAGCGGTGTACCTTCCATCTCATACTGACAGTGTAGCTGTGCCTCCTGACCACGTCTCACCCACGGTGGCTTGATGGACAATGAGAGATTCCTCAATCCCGTGCTGGCTACTGAAGCTGAAAGGGGAAAACAAAAAATAATCGATTGATAAACTCACATTAATAAGAAAGTTCAGACAACATGCTTTTCCATTATTGGCAACAGAGTCCTTCCACTAAATGACGTGAAAATCGAACTGAAATCAACGGATCAATGGAATTGAAATTTATATTCCCATCCCTGGCCATCGATGGGAAGTGTGTTAATGCTGGTGCAATCTTTTCCAAAGCTCTTCACGCCATCTTCTAAGCCATCAAGAATTTAGCCACAAGGAACGGCTGTGTGGTTGCATGTGCGGACACGTCATTTCGTCCAAGGGTAGGGTGCGACACGTAAACTCTACAGCAAAGTAAAAAAAAAACATCTCCAGGGATATAAATATCCCGACACGTCACGCTACCGCAACGTAGGCAGCGTAACAGCGTGGCGAAAGGATCTGTGACCGAAAAGGAAAAAGCCTATTGACAAGAAGTTTATCGGATTCCACGGATTTTCGGGTGGAGCGCATTTTTCTTCGATGAAATTTGATTTCTTTATTTGGAGTAAAAGTTCACTTTGATTTCTCGCTTTACCCATGGGAAGGAGATTGGTTCGATCATCACACCATCGCGCGTTGCGTGCGTCCGGAGCCACAAACCTTCCATGACTGTTGTTCGTTACTTTCTCCATCATTCTGTTCGCTTTCTTGCAAGCTTCTCTTCGCTGCCGCACGCTGCCACACTGCCTGCTACTCTATCTATCCATCTTCGGGGTGCTTTGTGTGTTGTAAGCAGCAGCATTCGGTTTGGGGTGAATTGATTCTTGGTTCTTAGCATCTACAATGCCCGATCTTGGGCTCTGATAGTAACCATTTCATGAAACGAGATTTTTTGGGGTTTTGTGAAGCGATTCCTATTATCCATCTCGTTTGTTCAATGACAATGCATAAAGCAGAGTGATGGAATCTTTAATTTGAAAATTGCTTTGCATTTTTTCGCTTCAAATGTAGCTCCTACGCTTTACGCTATGGGCCGATTAGGGCAAATGAAAGTATGAAATACAATATTCAGTAAGTACAATTGACATGTACCACTGGGCATAACATTCGAAATAAAACAATACAGTGTTACAGTGTTAACTATTTTACACGTACCGGTTTTTTTTTTATATTTCGTTAGAATGGTCCTATTGTACTGTTTATTGCTTTCAGCTATTTAAATATCACTATATTGTTTTTTTTTTACATTTTATTCTACAGAAACAAGTCATAAAAATTATAAATTCATTTTACGTTTCGCTTCAATCCTATGCAAACGAACAATCTGCGCATTCCAACCAGAGCTGCTATTTTTCGCGAGTTCATCGCCGTACTAGATTCATTCCAAGAAGGACCATACAGTTCAAACAATGTTCAGTTGGCTGGTGAAAGCGTAAATCACGAATCATCAAATTATCACAACATTAGCGCAGCACCGACAAGCTCCACGATAGCTTTTCAATTACCTCGATTCCAATTCCAAGACCAACAAAATCGCCAGATCCCAATCGAAGACGCGCTATCGTTCCATTCCAAACACGAACCCAAAGCCGAACCGGCGCAATAAATAAATCCTTAACGCTCCTCCTAATTCATTTGAAAACAGCTCCTGAATATCAAATATTGATCATATTTCCGAGTGCCGAGGTAGTCCTTTATTTGGCGATCTGTGATACAGCTTTTGGACTAGTGTGGCGCGGGCCAGCATCAAATGCTCGTCCCAACCGCTTGCACGAAGACGCTGCGCGAAAACACTATACCTTCATAAAATACAACTCGCCCACCATGGCACGGCCCTATGCAAACAATCAGGGAAATCGTCCTTTTGCGAGAAGAAAATTTGCTAGTGAGTGAGTTTGCGTGAAAATGCGTCTGTAATTTAACGCTTTCGCT
Source organism: Anopheles merus (assembly GCF_017562075.2). Taxonomy (NCBI): domain Eukaryota; kingdom Metazoa; phylum Arthropoda; class Insecta; order Diptera; family Culicidae; genus Anopheles; species Anopheles merus. Next base: position 56,077,354 of record NC_054082.1, read on the forward strand.
GAAAGCCAAACAGAAGGTGGCCGTTTCCCGCTCCATTGGTCTGTTGGACCGTATCATTCTTCACCGTTCAGTAGGTACACAGCGGAGTGGCACAAGAGATCGGAAGCATCAAAGTATATGTCCTCCTATGATAAAACTAACACCCAAAACGATGTACGGCTCAAAACTGGCAATGCAGTTCAGTCGCCGACGGTAAATCACGGAACCTTTACTGCATTGCACGTGCTGAACTCTTCAAAACAAAGCAAAGCAAAATCTGAAACGCCTAGGCATGAAACCTAGATCAACATAGATTCACCGAACGGAAGTGGTCCAGCAGCAAATAAAGAGAGAGAGAGAGAGAGAGAGAGAGAGAGAGAGAGAAAGAGAGAGAGAGAGAGAGAGAGAGAGAGAGAGAGAGAGAGAGGGGGGGGGGGGGGGAGAAGGAGCTAATTTTTCGATTCGATCGAAGACTCAGTCATCGTTTCAATTTCACTTGAAAGTTAGTGTTGAGAGAAATTGTCCATCTGCCTGTATCGCGCCCCTCGCATAAACTGCGGCCTGGCACGCATTGAAAGTGAGTTGATGAGTTTCCCATCATTATCAAGTAATTGTGTTGACACAGGCCAGTGCGGTTGCTAGCCTCGGTTGACTTAATCTCGATTTTTCATCGTCTCCATCTAACGATATCAAACTTCAGCCCCGAACTTTCCCATCACGACAAATGTCGCCAGCGCACCGGAAAGCAATAAAGCTGTCCCAATACCAAACCATTCTTCCGCATCAAACGACGACTAAGCTCAACAAATCGGTAACAAAAATCGAACTCGCTCATCATCTAGAACCGTGGGTAAGGAAAACGTTTCAAAGCGAGATAAACTTATCGCTCCCATTTGCCTCCCCGGCCTCAGTTTCCGGGTCCGGTACGCAACACCCTCATATCCCTCGAAAAGCGAGAACAGTCACACTTTATCATTAAAATCACCATTTGCTGGCGTAGTGATTACTTTTCTATTGCTATTTCGCACCAAAAATGTATTTATTCAAAAGTCATGTCGAAATTCGTCACCGCGAAAATCAAAATTGCTCAACCGTGGCCACGGGGTCCCGATCCCTAACGAGCTTTTTCGGTTTGACTGCCTTGTCATTGTTTGACCTCACCCGTTCTCCGCCTGCCAAACGAGAAACGTCTCCGTGCGATATCTGCGTGCGCCAAGCAAAAGTTAAAATCAAAAAGATAAATATACACCACCCGAGATGATGCGGCGACCGGTCCGCGTTCCCGCGAAAACCTTCAAATAAGACGCGACAAAAGTCACCGTGACGTGTCCGTCACAGAGCCTACCGCCGCCAACGAGTGAACCATTCTTCGTGCGTGTCTACAAGTTTTGGAGAAAAGTTCGCTTTCTTCTATGCTACATTATTAGTGCTTTTCGTTACAATGCCGTACCATGGATGGGATGTTGGTATAGCAGAAGAATTGAAGAAGAAAAAACGTCTTTAGATGAAAAGGCCAAATCGAAAAAAAATCCACGAACCCTGGAGATCAGCCTCCAGAAAGGACGATGTTCTAATCTTATGTACTCCCTCTTGTACCATGCCCGCATTCTCTCGCGATGAACAATGAGGAAGCGAACAGGCGTAGCAGATCGCACCCTCCTGCTCACGATGTTCCGTTGATTAATTGGCGATGTCTTTATACACCGAAATGATTTTATAATTTCGAAAGTTAATTTTTGTTTACTCTGTGCCTCCGCTTCCAACGCACTACGGGGTTTGAATTCACGTCGGATGTCCGGAGCTGACGGGTCCGCACACACCCCGCCCGATAATGCAGATCGTCACCTAATGGAGGCGGCCGGCAACGTTGAACAATGGAGACGCCCGGTACTTGATGTGCAGATGAAAAACGACCTTTCGTGAGTAGATTGTGCTTCATCGCATCGGCGAAAGCTACGTTGTTGTACGTGTTACAGCTGACTGAGCAGTGATGGGAAAGCAAACCTAATAGAATCAAGGCTAGTACAATGGTGAAGGATCTCTGATTTTTAGCGTGTTGCTTTCTTAATTTGTTCGCGACGAAAGAATGAATATGTTTAGTTATTCCGAAAATGATTTCATGTGATTTTTTTTCACCCTCCCTCTCTCTTTTTCCAATGTGATAAAAATATTGCCACTTTTTTGATGCAACAAATGTCCACCGATTACAGATAATAAATGTGTGTAATCATTTTATCAAACGTAATCTTCGCCACCGTATGGCTAGCTATCGTTTTCCAGTAAATTTCTTTCAAACAATCATGGTCATGGTCCCGGCTAGGTCCTTGCGAGGAGCTACAATAGAAACCATTCCGAACGTGACATGTCAACCCTTTGCGTCATTTAAGTGCCGGGAGCTTGTCTTTTGTATCCCGAAATACTTGCGTAAACATACCCACAGTGTAGCAGATTTATCATATCTATCACATCTTTTCGTACACACGCGCCACCCGCAACGAGCGAGTCAATGAACTAGAACGCATCAACAATCTCGGCAAACACATCCTTTGCCACATTTTTATCGAACTTTCATTTGCCTCACCACCTTCGTCACATGTTGGGGACGATGGGGATGGGTTACGTGTCTGCTACCCACGTTGGGTAGGAATGATAAATGTATCATATTTTTCACTTAATTTCAGCTTCTAGCCAACCAAATACAAACCTAACCGAAGCAGAAACTTCCTTTACGCTTCACGTTCCCCGATGTTCCCCAACATGGAGCAATGCTAAACAAAAATGGAAAAAAAAGTATTCTCAGCGGAGATGATTTATTGAAACTTTTGGCCATCGGTTACGAACGAAGCGAGAGGATAAGGATGTAATGGGTCGACCCGACAGTGAGTGAAAAGCATACTGCTAGGAGTGTGTGCACGAAGTGTAAGTTCTCTCAAAGGTTAGAAGCAAAAAACTTGTCATTACTTTATCACATCTATTTCGGTGCAATGTGTCTTTTACTGTGCCGAAAAAAACACACACACACACACACACACACACAACACACACACACACACACACACACACACACACACACACACACACACACACACACACACACACACACACACACCACACACACCACACACACACACACACACACACACACACACACACACACACACACACACACACACACACACACACACACACACACACACACACAC